>NC_081433.1:14801096-15083055 GCF_949786415.1 Peromyscus eremicus | reverse complement strand
GATCTCTGTGGAAGGCTTGTCTTCTGCTCTCTGCTGGAGGGTACCCATCCCCCACCCCTCCCCGCCGGCAGGGATGACCACCTCTTCAGTTTGCCGGAGATTCCAAATGACTCAGTCCATCCTGATAGGGGTGGTTTCTGTGTGTCGTATGTTTATGTATAGGTATAGATTAGTATGTGAACATGCTTGTACATTTGTGATGTGTCACAGAATTATATCAAGAGGCTTGATATTAAACCTCTCATTGTTATTGATTTTATCCCCTGCCCCTTTTTAGACGGGGTCTCTATGTAAACCAAGTTGGCTTTGGACTTGATATTTAGATTAGGGTGACCTCTACCACATGGTAATCTTCGTGCTAAGATTATAGGCATATGCCAACTATTACTTAAAAAGTTGTGGGGTCTGATACTATCCCCTTGGCAGAACATCATCAGCATCCTTTTAAATCAAAAGCCGTACACCTAAATTGTTTTAATGAAGCTGCCTGTCATAGTAACTGGAGAGATGGTTCAGTTGGTGAGGTGCTGGCCATGTGTCCCAGGTAGGTTTCTATCGCTTGAGTAAAACACTGACCGAAAGCAATGGGGAGGAAAGTTTACTTCATCTTACACTTCCACGTCACGGTCTATTATCCAGGGAGTCAAGACAGGAACCTGGAGGCAGGAACTGAAACAGAGAGAGGACATGCTGCTTACTGGCTTGCTTCTCATGGCTTGCTCAGCCTGCTTCCTGAAAGCACTCAGGGCCACCAGCCCAGGGATGGCACCACCCACAGTGAGCTGGGCCCTTCCAAATCAGTCATCAATATCTTAGAAGCTTGCCCACAGGCCGATCTGCTGGGGGCATTTTGTTAATTGAAGTCCCCTCTTACACAGTTCCAGCTTGTTTCACGTTGATGTAAAACTAGCGAGCACACTTGTGCAAGCAGGAGGACCTGAGTTCAGTTACCAGCACCCAAAATCTCACAGTTAAATTCTGCTCTCTTGGCCTGATCCCCTTTACCTGGCCTGAGCAGTGTCCGCTGCAGGCTGCTTCTGTCCACTGAGAGTTGATACACCAGAAGCCAGGAAACGTGTCAAGACAACACTATATCGTCCTTTACAGGCTGGTCAGTTCTAAGGAAAAAAGCATGTGCTAGACATAATAAAAATGTCATTCCCATTGCACTCCCTCAGCCTCGGCTCTTCGATACCTTCACGACAACAGAATCATCCATCGAGATCTCAAGCCAGAAAACATCGTTCTGCAGCAAGGAGAGCAACGAGTGAGTGGCCTTCCTGGGACTTAGGGAGTCCCCAGGGCTGCTCGGGACGGCTCTAGCAGGGGAGGGCTTCGTAAGCTGCTCATTTCTGTGTTTCCTCGAGCCGCACTCCGGTTCTCTCGAGAATTTCTTGGTTTTTGATGTCTTTCTGTTTTTGAAACAGCAGTGCAAACTGTTCTCGCTGGCAGATTGAGGCAAGCTTGGATGTATCACGTTCTTTTTATTTATTTTTTTTCTCCAGCTCTGAATGTATTATATTGTTAATCGCCCAAGTTGCAGGAATCCGATAAGGAAAACGTTTATTATTCCACCCTCAACCCAACACCTCTTGGAGATAGACTTTTTCTTTTTCGTTTGTTTGTTAAAATGAGCTGAAGTTGGTTGTGGATGTGGATGAGAAGAGGCAGGCAGAGCTGGCATCAGCCCATTGTGGGCCTGCTCCAGTTTTGCCATTACACACGAGCTGTTCGTGGCCCTTCTCAATGGTAACCTCCCCATGGGCTTAGATACCGTAGTCTTTCCCAACTTTGTTCAACTAGGGGTCACCCATCCCTCCCAATACAGCTTCCCTCACAATTCCTAGCCCAGCCCATGACTGTAGCAGGCTCATGGAATACTCATTCTTCCAGTAATTCCGGATATTTCCTGAGCAGGGCCTGGCCTGGCCTCTCACATTACGGATCCAGGCTCGGTGCCCCTGAGGTCTGATATGTAGGCTCTTAACTGATTGATGGCAAACCAAGGAAAACATCTGCCCAACATTTTTATAGTGCCCCAAATGTACCCTGCTGAGGGCATTCTCCTGTGAATATGGTGGTCTTAAGGTATTTAGGAACCAACACTCTTTGGGAATTCAGAATGACTTTGTTCTAATGGTAAACCAACTCATGCTGTGGAAAGAGACTGCCTTCTTACAGCCTTCAAATTTCTTCTCCCCACCCCCACCCCCCTTTTTTTTTCCCAGTTAATACACAAGATTATTGATCTAGGATATGCCAAGGAACTGGATCAGGGCAGTCTGTGCACTTCCTTTGTGGGGACCCTGCAATACCTGGTAAGCAATGGGCCCAAGTGTTTGCTTCTCAGTCTCTCTGATGCTCCTACCTGTGGGTCTCTTTGTCCTGCCTGCCTGCATCTCAGGCCTGCTGGCTCCGTGGATGTTCAGAATTATTGTGTGAGTTCACAATTGATAATTCACTCACGTGAGTGTTTTTGTGCCCTCTGGAAAGATTTTGTCTCTGCTCTGATGTGAGAAGAGCTGGCCTGTGTGCTTTTACCCAAATCCCGGAACCTCTCTGTGCCACAGAGTTCCGATTATCTGTAGAGGCTGTGTTTCTTGAAGGGTCACAGGAGCCAGTGAGGAAGAGGTGGGGCTGTGACTTCTCTGTGTGTTGTGTGGTCTGAATGCTGGAGTATGATTTGATCAACTCATTCTTCTGAAACGTTGTGTGCCAGACATTGTGCACAGAGTTGGCAGTACAATGAGAAGAGAGATAAGCATTTCACTACTCATTGAGAGCTTAACATCCGAGAAGAAAGCAGGCATTAGTCACCGTGATATACAGATAACTCAGAAACCACCATTGTCGTGAGTGCCACTGATAGAAGCACAGTGTCGAAGGCCGTGGAAGGATGGGGAGAGGGGACACTGGCAGAAGCAGAGCGCATTGGAAGACACACTAGTGTGGCTCAGGCTTAGAGGATGAAGAGAGGGTCTGAAGTTGTAACTGGGGAGGAGGAAGGGACAAGTTCTTATCCCTTTCTACTGGCTCTAAGGGTTTTAAACCATATCGTAAAACCTCTGGAACAGCACTGGGGGACTCCACACTGAAGAAGCTGGTGTGGAATGATGTGGAGAGTGAATTGCACCGAGTGAGTGGCGGGTCGTAAGACAGCTGTTGGAATAGACACGTTCACAGCTGTGCAAGGAGAGTAGGAGGTGCAGAATGATTAAGTTCAGGAAATGCTTGCTCGGCTGGGACACGGGTTCGCATAGCTGTGACCTCAGCACTTGCCTATAATCTAAGTGCTTGGATAGTGGAGACAAGAAAGCACGAGTGTGGGGCCAGCCTGGCCTACATAGTGAGAGCCTGTCTTCAATAAAGCGGGGGGTGGGGGTAGGTAACAGACACTAAGGAAGACTTAGTAAAAGATGACGTATTGGTGATCATGGCCGTCAGACTGTGGTTGAATAATGGAATCTGAGTTCAATGAACAAAAAAGGTTGAAGGTCTCAGGGCTTAAAAAAGCTTAAGCATCCCATTTCTTAAGAAAGAAATTATGCCTTGTTTTTCTGAACTCATTAATGTTTCCTATGTAGACTACCAATTAGAGTAATGGGATCCCTCTGTTTCTCTTCTGCTGAGTGGAATGCGGCTTTCCCAGCGGGACTGTGATTCAGGTGGTGCATCCATGTGATACTGTAATTACATACATCCTGCTAAGTACCTTCTGGAGTCCTCACTAGCTCAGCAACAGTGAAGTGAGGTGAACCCATGCCCTGACCACGATTGGCAAATCCTGGTATGGCTCCAGGAACTTGACCTGACTAGAGATAGCGAGGGAATGAAGCAATGACTGACAGGCAGGAATGCTGGGATTGGGTGGACTGAGCTCTCTGATGGAGAAACAACAGCACCTCAGAAGCTCACTGTGTTAACAGAGAGGCCAGGTTACAGTTGAACACGGACGTGTGTCAAGGAGGTCGGTGTGGGTAGGAGCAGTCTTCAAGCCATAATATTTGGGGCATGGGAAAAGCTACGGTGGACATTTTTTGGCACACACATTTGACAACATTTATACCTGGACCCTCTAGGAAATCTTTGCCATCTCTCTGAGCTTCACCCTAGTGGGGAAGGCTTTGTGGTTTTCCCATGAGTCTGAGGCTACGCCCTTTGACATGGTTGTCAACAGCACACATTCACTCAGGTCTTCATTCACTCAGGGCTCCCACTCAACTAACAGAGTTTTTCACTTGCATGAATTAAAGGTCCACCCATAGCCACACCTGGAGACTGAGCTAATCATGAAATTTTAGCCCAGTTCCTCCTGGTTTTGACTCCCTGACCCATCTATGACTCTTGCATGTCCACATAGATCATGACTGGTCCTGTCTTTGAGCCTTTGCTTGGTGGTATTCCTTCCTGGGTTGGTTCTGCTGTGTGTTTCCTTCAAGCCTTCTGAGCCCAGTTCATGTCCTGCCTTGACTTCCTTACCCTCCTGGGTCACTCTAGCTCTCTTAACCTGGACAGTAGCCATGCATCTTGGCTTTCTCCTGCTTGATTATAAATCTCCCATTTCGTTCCATGGCTCTATGTTACTTGATTCAGGGTTACCTGGTTTAATATATGCACTGTGCATTGGGTGCGTACAAGTTGATGTCTTTTTGTTTGTTGGGCATAGCTTGGCTCTCCGTCTCCTATGGTCTGGGTCCTGCATGTAATCTTCAATAAATACTACAACCCTCATTTTTAAATATGGAAAGATTAAATGACTGTGAAATGCACAATAGATTTACTCTGGTCTACCTTGAAGTGATTCCTCAGGATCCTGACTCCTCAGCTCTCCTGTCAACACTTCTCATCAACACAGTCTCATTAAGATTTGAAGTCCAGAGTTGGGCGGTGGTAGCACACACCTTTAATCCCAGCACTCGGGAGGCAGAGGCAGGCCGATCTCTGAGTTCGAGGCCAGCCTGGTCTACAGAGCAACTTCCAGGACAGCCAGGGCTACACAGAGAAACCCTGTCTTGAAAAACCAAAACAAACAAAGGGATATGAAGTACAAAAACCCTTACGTACCCACAGCTGAATCTGTTCAGGTTCATCTCACTCTTGAGTGGACATACTCTGCCCTGGTGGTGAAGGCAGGGAGCTGGTTCTCTGAGCTGGTAGCTCTTCCAGCCAGAAAGAGGGCAGCGTAGGCAGCCCCCCTGTGTGTTTCAGGCTCCAGAGCTGCTGGAGCAGCAGAAGTACACCGTGACTGTGGACTACTGGAGCTTTGGCACCCTGGCCTTTGAGTGCATTACTGGCTTCCGGCCTTTTCTGCCTAACTGGCAGCCCGTGCAGTGGTGAGTTGATCTGGTACTGGGGGGAGGGCGATCTTGAGAGGAGAGCGAGCCCCTGGCTCCACGTCTTGTCACCCGGTCCTTTCTGGTCCCCAGGTTAGGCCCAAATGGTCTGTGGTCTGTTCTCCCTTAGGACCCAGCAGTGGCCGTTCAAGCTTCTCAACCTTGGACAGAAGAACGGTTGTTAGCAACATCTGTAAATAGAGCACTGGTCCCAATAGGGTCAGTCTCAACAAGGTGGTCCACTCCAGACCTTTGCAGGACTGTGCATTGACATTGAAATGTTAGCAAATTATTAGTAAAGAGAACAGGTGTACACACACAGCAGGTAATGAAGGAATATTTACACACGTAGTAAAATTTGTCAACAGTAAGTCTCTATGTAGAAAGTTTTTACTTAAAGTAGTTCTGTAGTAGTAATAAGTTTACGTGTTTTAAACGCCAAAGTATAAAAAAATAATAGTGTAAAAGATTGTCTCGTGAAAGTTTCCATACCCCTGGTCTCCTCCCCAAAAATGTGATGACTACTAGTGTTGGTGTACTTCATGGATGCTTATGCCCCTCCCCCCAGGTCGTCCTGATTTGTTTGTTTTGTGCCAGCCCCTCTTTATACTCCAGTGGTGAGCACTGTTGTGTGTGTGCCTTGAAAGCATTTGACACCAAAACTTTCTTCAGAGCAATTTAGTTAACACACACAGACACACATACACATACACACACACACACACACACACACACACACACACACACACACACACAAATCCCTGTCTGGGGCTTAAAAGTGATGTACCGTTTGCCCCACAGATTAATTTTGTAGTATTTTGTGCTTTTGGAAGATACAGGAATAATGGAAAGTCCTGACTTTGGTAGCATATATACTAAAATTAGAAACATTTTTTTAACTTTAGAAAAGAATCAGCTATAACCAGATGATCTGGAAACAATCACTAACCACTTCCGTCTATCTTCTTAAAGCCTAGCTCCTTCTACGCCCTTTGATATAGCCTGCTTTCATGCTCACACTGAACATGCTCTGTCTTCCTGGGCTTTGGAAGGTCTCTTTGGTGTTCCACTCACTCACTGAAGTGCAGCTCGCTGTTGGAGAGTTGAGTGGTTTATAATTGGTGCTTCTTAAAATAATACCACAAATAACATCCTTGTAGGTAAGCTGTTGCTCACAGCTATTCATCTGGTTATTTATACATTCCTATGAATAGAATGAACAGATTTAAAGAGTACACACATTTTAAAGGCTCTGAGGTGTCATGTGCCACCTGCCAGAGAAGGCTGTACAAAAGCACACTTCTGCAGGAGTACACCGATCTGACCTTTCCCCTGTGCCGTTCTTAATGCCGGGGTCTTCATTTTCCTAAGTACATTGTAAGATTAGTAAAAAAACACTAACTTTTCAAAGTACAAGTATTTACACCGAGAAAAACTACATAGCAGAAGTGACCTTAACCTCTGGTCGTCCTGCCTCCAGCTCCCAAACGCTGGAATTGCAGGCATGTGCTCCCACACCATTTTGTCCAGTGCTGAGGATGGAACCCAAGACTCTCATGCGTGCTGAGGCAAACATATGACCAACTGAGTCACATCTCCATGAAAACAGTTTCTGATAAGAAAGGAACCATGGCCTTTGGAATCAGTTCTAGAAGAAAGCTTTGGGTGGTGGCAGCAGACATCAGTTCCACAATTAGAGCCACATGCTGGCATTGCAGAGGCAGAGAACACTCTGGAAAGCCACTGTCCTATGATAACTACTTACAAACCAGGCTTTGGTCTTTCAGCCCATGGGTCCTGGGATATGGGAGAATTAGGTACTTAGTTCATAGTCATACATTATAAGGTAACCATAAAGTAGTAAATTAGCTTCAACTTATCTGTATTCTGTTGGTTTTAGTTGACCAAGGGATTGGCTTTTTATTTTCAATTCAAAGGTAAACTTTTCAAAGTTGGTGGGTTCCATACCTAGAGTGGAGGAAAGCATCACAAATGTTGACCTTTTCTCTGCTTATAACAAGATAAGTGAGATCCAATAGAACTGAAAGAAAAATACTGTTTGGAAACACCCTTAGTGGCTCGGCATCTTCGCAGTGTGTCTGTTGTCTGCAAAATTTTTTCCCTAGAGCCACCCTTACTGTTGGCTGCTTCGAAGTCGCCTTCACTGAAACCCCGTTTCTGTGGGCTGGTTTTCCAGAGGACCTCGTTGCCTCTGCTGTTAGCGTCACTTGCTCTCAAATAACAAGACGCGCAGCAGTCTGTGCTTTGCTTGACCCAGCTGCTTCTGGTTTCCTAGGAAAGACTGTTTTCTTTTTTTTTTTTTTTTCCGAGACAGGGTTTCTCTGTGTAGCTTTTCGCCTTTTCTGGAACTCACTTGGTAGCCCAGGCTGGCTCGGACTCACAGAGATCCGCCTGGCTCTGCCTCCCGAGTGCTGGGATTAAAGGTGTGCGCCACCACCGCCCGGCAAAAGACTGTTTTCTTAGGAGTACATCCCGTTTTCATTAGAAGCCCCGGAGACCCTGATTCCACCCGTCTGTTTCTACTAGAGCTGTATGATGCCAGCGGCCTTTGCCAAGCATCTACCATCTTTTCATACTTCCTCTCTGCCCTAAATAGGCCAGCTTACTGGTTGCCAATGATAACTGTTTAAGGCTGAGGCATTTTCTTTTCAATTTGAATCACCCTATTTAGGGGAGAGATGTATTTGGACTTTTATACACTAGAAATTATACCAAAATTTGAGTCCTTTGTTCTATCCCTCTCTGGTTGTCTAATATCGAACAACACCTACTCATTTTCTTACCACTAAGTGGCAGACTAAAAATAATGTTGCCACATGAGGTTACCGCTGAAACCAATGGAACCTGGCAAAGTACTTGGTTGTTTATAAAGCGTTATTCAAATTTAAGTTGGCCTTGTTACCAAGAAGGTTGGAAGCCACTTGGATTTAATTTTTCCCTTTCCAATACTACCTCAAATACCTTTGAAAGTTCCCTACGTTGGGAAATATGAAAGCTCATTTATTCTAGAAAAAAATGCTTAGCTGCATAATTATAAAGTATGAGCATCCCTTGCTTTACTGGGTAGCTAAGTGGCAAAGGCATATGTCACCAAGCTTGACAACCTGAGTTCTGTCTCTGGGGCCCTAGAGGTGGAAAGAGAGAACCAGTTCCCCTAAGTTGTCCTCTGATGCCCCATGCATGCCATGGCAAGTATGTGCATGCATGTACATGAGCATGCATGCATGCGCACACTCGAGCACACACATGAACAAATAAAATAAATGTAATTTTAAAATGAAGCAAAGTACTTGTGTGCATATTTTACATTTCAAATAAATAGGATGTGCACACAGTGACCATGGTTCAGAACCCCAATTTTATCCTCTATCAAAACATGAGAGCTGGGCTGGAGAGGTGGCTCAGTGGTTAAGAGCACTAGCTGCTCTTCCAAAGCTCCTGGGTTTGATCCCTAGCATCCACATCAGGCAGCTCACAGGTGTCACATATCCACACACACATATATATGTGTAATTGAAAATTAAATCTTTTTTAAAAATGAGAGTTTATATTTGATAAATGAAGAGAAGAGGAAACTGGAGAACTAATCAAGGATGAGACAGGGGTCAGCAGTGCTTCCTGAGGTCATGAGGTCATGAGCAACCTTGCTGGGGGTTGTCTTTCAGCCCCTCTTTCGGCCGCACTGGCCACATTTTGTTTGTTTAAATGCTGTGGACGGAACCAGAGCCACACTCTTGCTGAGGACTCAATGCCACTGAGCTAACCCCTGAGCACAGTACAGACCCATTCATAAACCTGTCAGCCTACCGACCATGAGTTCAAAGCTTACACAGTGGTGAAGTTACAAGTATAAACCGGTATTTGCCTGAGTGACGTAAGGGACATCTCAAAATGGCATTTACAGGCACTCCAAAGTCCGGCAGAAGAGCGAAGTGGACATTGTTGTCAGTGAAGATCTGAATGGGACAGTCAAGTTCTCTAGCTCTTTACCCTTCCCCAACAATCTTAACAGGTAAGGCCACCTGACATTCTTCTTGTATACATTTGTCTTCTTTAGAAATACAGGGGTGAGGTGACATCGGATACATTTGTTTGTTTGTTTGTTTTATACGTTTGAGTGACTGGTACCTGGGGAGGCCAGAAGAGAGATCAGATCCCCTGAGACTGGAGTTGCAGACGGTTGTGAGCTGCCATGTGGGTGCTGGGAACCAAACCTAGGTCCTATTGCAAGAGCAGCCAGTGCTCTTAACTACTGAGCTATCTCTAGACCCTCTGATAACTTTTGAATGGTTAGCAGAATGTCATCCTGTGCTTGAGAACTTGACCAGTCTGTCTCAACATTAGATATAGGATGGGTTCTCCCTAGAAATCTTTTTTTATGAATTGGTTGGTTGGTTTTTGCTATGGTGGAGATGAAATCACTGTCTTTGTTCATGCTAAGCAGGCACTCTACTCGTGAATTATATTACCAGCTCCCAGACCGTCTCTCTGCTAAATTCACATAACAATTTATTTGTATACCTTACTGGTTTTGAGGGAGGCTAAGACAAGAACTCAAAGCAGGAACCTGGAGTAAAAATGGAAGCAGAACCATGGAGGATGCTGCTCATTCCCTTGTTCCCTCTGGCTTGCTCAGCCTAATTGCTTCCTTTCTTTTTCTTTTTTTCTCTTCCTTCCTCCCTCCCCAGACAGAGTTTTTCTGTGTAGTCCTGGCTGTCCAGAACTTGTTCTGTAGACCAGGCTGGCCTTGAACTCAGAAACCTGCCCGCCTCTGCCTCCTGAGTGTAGCTTGAGTTTTCCTGCCTGGCCCACAGTCAGGACAAATCTCTCTCACCTGCCAGTCCCACAGCACTCAAACCCGACCAAGTAAACACAGAGACTTATATTGGTTACAAACTGTATGGCCGTGGCAGGCTTCTTGCTAACTGTTCTTACAGCTTAAATTAATCCATTTCTATTAGTCTGTACCTTGCCACATGGCTCGTGGCTTACCGGCATCTTCACATGCTGTTTCTCATCATGGTGGCTGGCAGTGTCTCTCTGACTCAGCCTTCCACTTCCCAGCTTTATTCTCCTCCTTGTCCCGCCTACACTTCCTGCCTAGCCAATGGCCAATCAGTGTTTTATTTATTGACTAATTAGCAACACATTTGCCATACAGAACATCCCACAGCACCTGAGTGCTGGGATTAAAGATGTGCGCCACCGCCACCACCCAGCTCAGCCTGCTTTGTTATGTAGCCCAGGCTGACCTGCCTAGGGATGGCACTGTCCACAGTGGACTAGGGCCTCCCCATGTCAACTGACAAGTAAGAAAATACCTCCTAGCCATGGCCATCAGCCAGCCTTTTCAAGGCAGTTCATTTGAGGCTCCCTTTTACCAGGTGACTCTGGGTTTGACGTTGGCAGCTGAAGCTGACTCTGACATGTCTCTACTTTGAAGTGTGTTCACTGCAGCTTAGGGTTGGTCTCTTACTCCACAGGAAGTCATTTGAGGGTAGGGATTGTACCTTATTCCTCTTTGTGTTCCTTGTCTGGCCTGAACAAATCAATCTTTGAGGTTTGAATGGCGTTGTGGTCTAGTCTTCAAGCTAGAATATAAGCAGTTATTTAGTGAGTCAGAATTGGGTCATAATACAAAAGAAAGCTCCAGGTTGAAGACAACTCTGAATATTCGGGGACAGGAGAAGAAGCCATCTGGATTACAGTGGTGTGGAGTGACATTGGGTGTGCTATAGTTGGGGGAGGGCTGGGGAGGGGACAGATGAAGATAGAGGAAGTTCATCAGGGAAGGTTAGGCTGAGCAGAGGCACATGGGATTGGCCCTAAGGGGGCAGTGTAGGGCAGCAGGAGGAACTTGCGCATCGGCATGTACATCCATCAGGTTCTCTCAAATCAGCAGCTCAGGGTCCAGACCAGGGCTACTTAAAACTTCCACTTGGAGCCCAGCATGGTGGTGCACACCTTTAACCCCAGCACTGGGGAGGCAGAGGCAGATGGATCTCTGAGTTCGAGGCCAGCTGGTATACATAGTGAGTTCCAGGACAACCAGCATCCAGGACTACATAGTAAGACCCTGTCTCAAAACAAAAACACAATCTTTAATTTGGGATCCCTTTGTGCCCAAGAAATGTTTACATTACTCCAGGTATGTAAATACAGAGTATATAAAGTATATAAACATATAAAAGCATGTATAGTATATATAAAGATTAAAGTATACAAATAAAACATCTACTGATAAATCATAAAGAGATTTATTCACTTTTTAATTCTTTGGTGTATATAATTATACCATTTATGAAAGACAAATACTAAATTTTATTGAAGAAAAATATTAAATATATACAGATATTAAATTTTGATAAGATTAACAAAATGTGTGTGCTTCATCTATTTTTACACAGAGTTAAAACTTGGCTAAATTTGTTTTTTCATGTTTTCTCTGTGGGTGTATGTTTACACACATGTATAGACACAGAGACAGCGCTGTTCATGAAACCACAGAGTCAGGCAAGCATGCGACCACTGAGCTACACCCAGCTCTAGAGTGCGTTCTCAAAGCTTCGAGGTCACCCCAAGGCTTAGGGGGTGAGCCTGTCAGAAGGAGAGAAGCTCCTAAATTGTTACGTTGTTTGGAAATGTTTATGTGTTTTCTGTCGGGTCACTTGGCTTCATTTTTGATCATCATTTGGTTGCCACCGTGTGTGTGTGATGCTGAGACACACTCAGGGCTGTGCTGTGTTTAAAAATGAGCGTATGTGTTTCATGTCCGTGTATGTGTTCGTGTGTGTGTGTGTGTGTGTGTGTGTGTGTGTGTGTGTGTGTGTGTGTGTGTATGTTTTCGTGTGTTTGTGTGTATGCACTTGCGTGTCTGCAGGCCAGAAGACAGCCTTGGGTTTCAGCCCTCGGGGCCTGTCCACCTTCTTTTTTTCCTTTTCTTGAGACAGAGCTGCTCACTGGTCTGAAATTCAACAAATAGGCTAAGCTGGCTGACCCTCCAAGGATCCACTTCTCTGATATTAGCATTTTTTTTAATATGGGATCTGGGCTCAAACTTAGGTCCCTTTGTTTGCAAAGCAAACCCCCCACTCCCATCTGAGCTGTCCGCCAAGGCTGTGCTTTGGAATCTGCACCTCCAGGCGGCCTGGCTCAGGCCTCTCTGCCTCTGCTCCCCCAGTGTCCTGGCTGAACGTCTGGAGAAGTGGCTGCAGCTCATGCTCATGTGGCACCCTCGACAAAGGGGCACGGACCCCCAGTACGGCCCCAATGGCTGTTTCCAAGCCCTCGATGACATCTTGAACTTGAAGGTGAGAGCGGAGTCGGGGCAGCTCCGAGGCAGCCGCTGTGGTCCCCAGTGGGACATAGCAGGTCATGGGACACTTGGCTTGTGAGGAAATTCAGGTTCCTATGAGTCTTTGGGCTAAGATAAGAGGACAGGAAGCCTGAGCTGACGGACATTGCTGCCAGCTCGCTGGTGAGGAAAGTGGGACTCAAGCTAGCCCTTGACCAGCAAGTATTGGGAATAGCAGAGAATCTGGGCCAATACATGGACCTGTGTGTAAAGAAATTTGCTTTCTGGGTTAGTGAGATGGCTCGTCAGGTAAAAATGCTTGCGGCCAAGCCTGACAACCCCTACAGCCTGCATAGTGGAAGGAGAGAACCAGCTCCTTCAGATTGTCCTCTGATCTCCACACATGCACCGTGGCACGCACGGCGGCATGCAAATGTCCTCCCCTCCCCCGGTCCACGTTCAAACACGGAAGGCAGATAAATGTCAGGAGGACTTTTTTCCAGTAACGTCCGGTTGTGTTGCAGCTGGTTCATATCTTGAACATGGTCACAGGCACCGTGCACACATACCCTGTGACCGAGGACGAGAGTCTGCAGAGTTTAAAAACCAGAATACAGCAAGACACGGGAATCCTGGAGGAAGACCAGGAGCTGCTGCAGGAGGCGGGGCTGGTGCTGCTCCCTGACAAGCCTGCTACTCAGTGCATCGCAGACAGCAAGGTGAGTCCCTGCCTTCCTGCACCCTGCCCTGTCTCCCTCTGACTTGGTTGCCTAGTAGACTGTCAGCATGACAAGCAGTTAATGATACTCTACAGCTTGCTTGATGGGTCAGAAATCCCGTGTGGCTTGCTGAAAGACGCGTCATTCCATATTCAGTTTGTCACTTCTAGACCTCTAATGCTTTCTTGTGACTCTGTTGCCAAAATCGTGCTCTGTCCTTCTGGTCAACCAGAGCTATTTGTGACCACACAGCTGTGCTGCATACCTGTGCTCACCCCATCCATGTGTGACACGGAGCCTGCCCCGAAGTGCTAATGGATTGACTGGTGGAGGTCACATTAACATATGAGAACCAGGCTTCACAGGGAAGTGTGATGTGTGCAGGGAACTTCCACACAGGAGAATCAGTCAGCCTATGTAGAACATGATGTAAGTTAGGGGCAGGCTCAGATAAAAAGATGAGGAAGGAAAGCAGGCAGGCTGTCACGTCTGCTTCGTAGGCTGAGGTGAGCGGTTGGCAGCACCCTGACAACGTGTAGCTGGGAAGGAAGTGCAATCCACAGGTCTCATTCTGTTCTTGTCCCTCTGCAGCCGAATGAGGGCCTCACGTCGGACATGGACCTTGTTTTTCTCTTTGACAACAGTAAAATCACCTATGAGACTCAGATCACTCCCCGACCCCAACCGGAAAGCGTCAGCTGTATCCGTAAGTGCATCGTTTATTAAAATCGGTCAGTTGTGGTATTTAGGGTAAAGTTGGAGGGGGAGACATGAAGGAAACGTGTTCTTCTGGTCCTGGGGTTCTAAAGCCGCCTTTAATTGAGATGTGCAGAGAACAGTCCAGACACTCACTAGAGCACTTCCCAAAGGATAGGAATGCCACCTACTTCTGTGATTCAGTTTTGAAGTTGCATTGATATTTTAATAACAAATGTGTATTGGTGGGTAAAGGCAAGAAGACCAGGAGTTTAACTTTATAGCAAGTTCAAGACCAGCCTGGGCTACATGAGACTGTTTTTTTAAAAAAAATAAGGCCAGGCAGGGGTGGTGCACACCTTTAATCCCAGCACTCGGGAGGCAGAGCCAAGCAGATCTCTGTGAGTTTGAGGCTAGCCTGGGCTACAGAGCGAGATCCAGGACAGGCATCAAAACTACACAGAGGAACCTTGTCTCGAAAAAATAAAAATAAAAATGTATGTACATGATACAAAAAATAAAACTCAAAACTTCAAAAGATACCTCCTAAAAAAAGATATACAGTGAAAAGAAAACACTTCAGCTCTAGTCTCCAGCCAGTAAGCTCGCCTTCCAGCAAAACTGCTGTTATCAAACACTTGTGCATCCCCCTCAAAAAATGATAACCTAAATATGCACTGTTCTGTAGCTGCCTTTTCACTCAGTATATTCTTTTCTTCTTCCTCATATTGGGACACACAGAACTGCTTTGTTTTGAACACTGTACAGTATTCCATTGCATGATTGTTTGGGGGACATTTTAATAATGGACCTACCCCCATTTTTGGGCCCCCTGCCTCACAGATACAAACTTAGAATAAACAAATCAAAGATCCAATCTCTCAGAGTTCTCCCAGGCCTCTCGATTTTTTAAACATTTTTAGTACATCTGGCTAGTGCTACATTTTAAAGTACTTGCTCAGTTAATTTCTTTATTATTGTGGGGAGGGCATATGTGCCACAGCACACATGTAGAGATCAGAAGACAACTTTGTGGGATCAGTTCTCTCCTTCTCCCTTTATGTGGGCCCCAAAGACTGAACTCAGGTCACTAGGCTTGTGTGGCAAGAGCCATTACCCACTGAGGCATCTCACCTGATGGTGTGTTTTCATGTTTCATGAAAATATCACACAGTTCCAAATGTGGTGACGATAAGCGCATCTGTTAAATATATGGGCGTGTACACTTGTGATGATGTCTCCAAGTGGTCCAGAGCCCAGGCCCACCTTGGACTAACTATGTAACCAAAGCCTGCTTCAGACTCCAGCAAACGTCCTGCCTTGGCCACCCAAGTGCTGGCATTGCAAGTGTGTGTCACCGTGCTTGACTCATGGGATTTCTTCAGATCAAATTGGTGGTAGCTTTTTGCTGGCTGTCTATACTATTAACGGAACACCGAAATGTTTAAACTAATGTGAACCATAATACCCAGTATAGTGATTATATAACCCTAAAAATATTAGCGATGCTGTGGGCCAGGATGTGGTTCCCTGGAGCTGAGGTACTCTCTGACAACTATTTGTTTCCAGTTCAGGAGCCCAAGCGGAACCTCTCTTTCTTCCAGCTGAGGAAAGTGTGGGGCCAGGTCTGGCACAGCATCCAGACACTGAAGGAAGACTGTAACCGGCTCCAGCAGGGACAGCGAGCGGCCATGTACGGTGCCGGTTTTCCTTCGTGTATTTAAAATGGCTTGTTGGCTTTGGCTCTGGAGAGGTGGCTGAGGCAGGGATCCAGAAGCAACTCTAGGGAGGGACAGGAGGAGACTCTGGTTTGGATGAGAGGGAGTGGTTGGGTGGCCTGGCTGGAGGGCGGCCCTTGGACTTGCTAAGGTCAGGGGTTGGCAAATGGGGCAGGAATGCAGAACTTGGGCCTGGCAGCTCATCTCTGTGGGATCTGGAGCTTGGAGAAGCTTAGTTAGCCTTGGGTGAAGGACACTGCCCTGACTGGTGTGCAGGGGACTTGCTGATGGAGTCTCCAATTAGGACCAGTGTATTGGGCTCTGTGTAGTATTATACCTAGTTCCAACGTTGGCATAGACCTTTATGTGTTGGTGCGGGCTAGGAAGTTGTCCTTACAATTCTAAGAGGCTGTTTTGGTAAGCAGTGACTGCTGGTGATTACGGCCAAGCCTCTCTTAGCAGAGGGTTTTGTTGCTATACAGGAAGTGTGCTTAGATGCCAAGTGTGTCCCAAGGTTCTGTTTCTGTTTCTTACTATCCTTGCAGGATGAATCTCCTTCGGAACAACAGCTGCCTTTCCAAGATGAAGAACGCCATGGCCTCCATGGCGCAGCAGCTCAAGGCCAAGTTGGATTTCTTTAAAACCAGCATCCAGATCGACCTGGAGAAGTACAGAGAGCAGACTGAGTTTGGGATCAGTGAGTGTGCTCTGCAGGGAGCTGAAAACACTCCCTCTTCCCTTCTGCTGCTTTCGTCCTGAAGTTTCTCTGTCCTCTCATAGTTCAGTTTTTAACTTCTGTTTTGGTTTTATGATGTTTTTTTTTTTTCATTTTTTTTTTCCAGCATCAGAAAAACTGCTGCTGGCCTGGAAGGAAATGGAACAGGCTGTGGAGCTGTGTGGGCGGGTAGGAGACCCATCCTAGGGTTCTGTTTTGTGCTGTGGCTGGAGCTTTGTTCTACAATTTTCCACTTTCTTATCCAATACTGGTTTGAGCTGCTTTGTCAAAACTGAAGGTTTCCTCACCACATCCTTTGACCTTAGCCAGATTTGCTGGAAGGGAACAAGGGTAGTAGCCGCAGGGAGCCCTGCTGTGACCAGACTTGAGAGCTGGGCAGAGTTTGTCCGGATTTAGGAAAAAAGCAAAATGTCAGATGCCCTTGGGAAAGCCAAGGCCACCTGCTATTAAAATGGGCTTTGGCCAGGCAGTGGTGGCACACACCTTTAATCCCAGCACTCGGGAGGCAGAGCCAGGCAGATCTCTGTGAGTTCAAGGCCAGCCTGGTCTACAAAGCAAGATCCAGGACAGGTACCAAAATTACACAGAGAAGCCCTGTCTTGAAAAACCAAAAAAATAAAATAAAATAAAAATGGGCTTTGGATGGGAGATCCATACTCCCTTTTCACAAAGGTTTCTGCTTGAATTCATTGAAACATGAAATCTGTAATGAAGAAAGGGTTTAAGCAGAAACTCTCAGGATAGTGTACATTAGATGCCACTGAAAACCCCTTTTCACAAGGTCAGAGAATAAGTGTAACTTGGTGCATCGTGCGCAGATCCAAGACCCTGCATACCAAAGTTTTTCCTGTCTTCATTTCCTGTGCACCGGATAGGGACTTGGCCTGTGTGACTAAGTGCCTGACTTTCTAAGTGAGACCTAATGGGTTAATGCACACTTACAGGTATGTGGAGCCGAGGCCAGCAGAATGGCTCAGTGGGTAGGTGCTTACTGCTGCAGTAAGCCTACTGACTTGAGTTTGATGTCTAAAACCTACTTTTTAAATAGCTGGTAACAGCACACATCTGTAATCTCCATACTCCTACAGCAATCTGACAGGCAGAGACCAGAGAACTGCCTGGAAGCTCACAGGCCAGCTGTTAGCCTGGAGTACACAATGTGTCAGAACCAACAGCAGAATGAGAGAGCCCACTCCTAAAAGTGTCCTCTGACCTGCGCACATATAGGCACCATGGCACACACATGCCAGCATGCACACAGGCAGAAATAAATCTTAAAAACCTTGTCTGATCCTGAAGTAGTGTGTGTCTTCCTCGCCAATTTGATACTCAGCTGTAGCACCTGCTTTCGGGTAGACCCAGTTAGAGAAGACGAAGTACTATGCATTGGGCATCTTCTCTGCCAGATGTGCGCTTACTCTCATTTATAACCCTGCAGTTAAGCCCGATTAGAGGTGGTTTTGTGGAAGGAAACTGTGGCTTACAGTTAAGTGACTACTGAGGGTCCCCTAACTGAGCTAGACAGTGGTAGACATGAGATCCAACTTAAGACTATCTTACTCCTCAGCCCTCATTCCTTCTAGCCAAACAACTGAAAGTCTTCTGTATGTTAGGAGGGTCTCCTGTGGGGTAGAAGGGTCTCCTGTGGGGTAGAAGGGTCTCCTGTGGGGTAGGAGGGTCTCCTGTGGAGTAGGAGGGTCTCCTGTGGGGTAGAAGGGTCTCCTGTGGGGTAGGAGGGTCTCCTGTGGGGTAGGAGGGTCTCCTGTGGGGTAGGAGGGTCCCCCCAGCCAGCCCCAGCACATCGCTCATGCCAGGATGCCCTTTTCACATCAGTTGGCATGAGCACAGCTTTTCCATCAGGATGACGACGTGAAGCATCTGGTAGAGAAGATGATGGCCCTGCAGACTGATATTGTGGACTTACAGAGGAGCCCGATGGGTCGGAAGCAGGGGGGCACTCTGGATGACCTGTGAGTACCACCAGGGAGGGACTGCACTGTTCCCCAGAGCACACTGACCCCCTGTAGAGTTTCTGATGTGTTAGGATGGCCTCAGGAGGTTCCTTCTGTGGGGCATGTCTCCTGATGTATCACCTTGGCACATTCCCTGGGATCAGCCAAGATAAATGGCTGTCACACTGCACCTTGGCAATCAGGTCTGTCAAATGACAAGGAAAAGTGACCTCACAGTGTGTAAGGAGCCATTCAAACCACACATTTCAGAAGCAATAACCTTTAAAGGCTGTGAAATACACACACGCGCACACACACACATGCACTCACGCATGCACGCACACACGCACGCAGCTTTCCCATGACAGCAGACATCCCCGATCATCCAGCCCACCCTTGTCTAGGTGTGGCTCCCAGAGCAGGAAGTAGAATAGAGGGAGGAGCCTGCTGAGTCCAGAAGTTTGGCATAGTGTCCAAGATGGGTCCAGGCGTCCACACAGATCCACCCTACCTGGAGCACCCAGCATGCAGCCCTGTGCTGACAGAAGGGTTCCTTCCAGGCAGGGGGGTCAGCTTGTCAAGGGCTCTGTCACCTGGAGTGATCAGTGTCCCCTGATGCTCTTACTAGAATTATTAGGGTGAGAAATCTGAAAATAAAGAACTATTTGTTCTCCGCTGTATCTTATTTTTTAACCCTTTACTTTTTTCAAGTTTCCAAATAAGAATCTCCTCTCTGTCTCTGTCCCTTCCCCGTCCCATCCTGTCCTGTGTGTCGTACTCTCCTACCCCCACCCTGTGTTTGTTTCAAAGCAGAGTATCACTATATAGCATTGGCCGACCTGGTGCTTGCTAGATGGCCAAGCTTGGCCTCAAGTTCACGGAAACACTGCTACTTCAGCTTCCAGAGTGCGCAGGCTATGTGTGTGCAACCAGGGTGGATTGGCCTTCTGACGCTCTTGCCTGCATCAAAGGCAGAGATAGGAGTTTATATCTAGCTTTGGACCTAACGTTTTTGAGGGCAAGTATTTTCTTAGTCAGGTCCAAAAATGGCACCTTGAATCACTCCTGTAGCCAAGCAGAGAAGGAATGTAATCCTTAAGTTCGCTCTTGTTTGGGGCATTTGGGTTTTATGAATAGTGCCCAAACTGGCAGGCTTTTTCCCACTGAGAACATGGGACCAGTTGTCTAAAAAGTAGCGGCTCTGCTGGAAAGAATTAGCAGACTAGTTCTTTACATGTCGTGGATGGGCCTTTTCTCTCTTCCAGAGAGGAACAGGCGAGGGAGCTCTACAGAAGACTAAGGGAGAAGCCAAGAGGTAGGTGGATGTGGCGCTGGCCCTTCGTCTTGTCTCTGAGACACTGGTCTACCCCAGAGGCCAGGAGAACTATGCCACTCTCCTCCGCAGACCAGAGGACAGACGGTGACAGTCAGGAAATGGTCCGGCTGCTACTTCAGGCGATCCAAAGCTTCGAGAAGAAAGTGCGAGTGATTTACACACAGCTCAGGTAGGTGCTCCCTCTCTGCTGCTCCAGGACAAGATGTGGAATTACAGCCAAGCCGAGGGTCAGTCAGATGGGCGCTCCTGCTCTGATTTGCCTACACAGTGAAAAAACACTCTACGGTTGCCGATAGGATCCACAGTAGTCGGGAGCAACGCTGTGCCAGCCCAGCGCTCAGGGAGTGTGGCTCATTTACTCTTTACAGTAAAACCGTGGTCTGTAAGCAGAAGGCACTGGAGTTGCTGCCCAAGGTCGAAGAGGTGGTGAGCCTTATGAATGATGACGAGAAGACTGTAGTCCGGCTGCAGGAGAAGCGGCAGAAGGAGCTCTGGAACCTCCTGAAGATCGCCTGTGTGAGTGACCTTGGCTCCATCCTCTCAGGCTTCTCCCGTGTCTGCCACTGCCCTCCGAGGAGGCGCACGCCCCTCAGCTCTGCACGACAGTGGGCAGGGAGGCTTCCCGAAGGGAAGGGTTATGTGAGGTGTTTTTATTTCCCCACGTGGCTACTGTCATTACCGCAGGGAGAGAGCTTCCAAACAGCAGACATCGCTCTCTCAGAGCTTCAGAGGCCGGAAGTTAAGAACCCAGCTGTCGCCGGGCGGTGGTGGCACCCGCCCTCAATCCCAGCACTCGGGAGGCAGAGGCAGGCGGATCTCTGAGTTTGAGGACAGCCAGGGCTACACAGAGAAACCCTGTCTCAAAAAAGCAAAAAAAGGGCAGAGCCACCGCTCCCCACCCCACCCCTCCCCACCACCCCACCCTCCACCCCTCCCCACCCCTACTTTAGTGGCTCAAGCCTTGTGTCTGTGTCTTCAGGGGACAATAGTGTTCCTCATCTGAATGTCTCTTACAAAACCACATTCAAAAATAGGAATGAAGCTTAGCAGAAAGATGCTTGCCTCATGCATAAGGCCCCAGATTCAGTCCTTAGCAACACACACACACACACACACACACACACACACACACACAGGTTGCACACCTATAATCCCAGCACTTGTTGAGACAGGAGGATGGTGAGTTCAGGCCAGCCTAAGCTATGTTGTGAAGCCTGTCAAGGTGTTAGGGGGCAGATAAAGAGAGGTGTCCCTGAGTTTGAAACTCCTGATGATCTCGGGGCCGTAATCCTATCTGGAAGGCCACATTTGCAGGTTCCGGGACTCAGAACGGGCATCTCTTGCTCAGCACTGGTTGGCCCTCACCCAGGTCTGTGCTGCTGTCCGACTGTAGCCCAGACCTTCTTCTGCACACCTTTTCCTTTTGAATGTTCAGTTCGTGTCTAGTCATTGTACATAACAATTGGGTTTCATGGAGACATTTGCATACAAAGATCTAATGTGCTGTGACCATGTATTCCTCCTCCATAATCCGCTGGTCTTCCATTTTCACTCTCACCCTCTTATTTCCTTCATTCTCTTCTGCTTTATGCCATGCGTAGATATTTTAGACAACTGTATAGACTCTGGGCTCCACAAATGGGAGAAAACGTGATACTTGTCTTTCTAATGACTTAATTTGCTTAATAAGATTGTCTCCAGCCCCATTTTTCTGCAAACATAATTCCATTCTTTGTGGCTGGATAAATTCCATTGTGTCTATGTACGACGTTTTCTTTGTCCATTTCTGTTGTTGGAAACCTAAGTTGTTTCCATAAGTTAGCTATTGTGTAACTAGTACTATAAAGCTGTTGTGTAAGTCTCTTTAGTGTGTTCATTGGGAGTCCTTCAGCTAAATTCTGAGGAGTTACGGTATACTCCTATGGTAGGTCTACTGTGCTTTCTTTGAGGAACTTCTATACTGATTTCCATGGTAGCCAATTGCATATTTCCACCAGCAGAGTATAAATGTTCTCTTTTGTATATATCCTTGCCAGCATTTGCTGTTACTTGTTTTCTTGATGACTGCCATTGTTAACTAGGGTAGCTGGAATCTCAAAGTAGTTTTAATTCGATTTTCCTAATAGCTAGTAATGTTGAACATTTCTTCCTGCGTTTACTGGCCATTTGTATTTTATCTTTTGAGAACTGTCTGTTTATTTCATTAGCCCATTGGATTGTGGATTTCTTGGTCTTCAGTTTTATATATTCTAGATATTAATTATCTGTCAGATGAGTTGTGTTTCTTTTGCTGTGCTGAAGTTTTCTAGTTTCATGCAATGCCATACACCCAATCTGTGCTGTTATTTCCTGAGCACTTGGAGTTCTTTGCAAAAAAAAAAATCCTTGCCTGTGCCTGTGAAATATTTTCCTTATACTTTCCTCTAATCGTTTGAAATCTTAAGGCTTTTGATCCTTTGGAGTTGCTGTGTGTGTGTGTGTGTGTGTGTGTGTGTGTGTGTGTGTGTGTATGTGTGTGTGTGTAGGATGAGATCCGGGGACCCATCTTATTTTTCTGTATAGACATCTAGTTCTCCCAGTACCGTTTGTTGAAGAGATTGCCTTTCCTCCCTGACTGTTCCTGGCATCTTTGTCATAGAGCAGATGTCTGGAGCTGGGTGGATTTATGCTTGGGTGCTCTGTCTGTCCTGTTGGCCGGTGAGTCTGTTTTTGTGCTGGTACCGTGCTGTTTTTATTACTGTGCTGCTTCACCTGGGTAAGTTGAAATTAAGTTTGTGGTAACTCCAGCGTTGCTTATTTTCCTCAGGACTTTTCCTGCTAATCGGGGTTCTTTGTGCTTCTGTATGAAGTTGGAGATTGTTTTGTCTATTTCTCTTTTTGGAAGTTTGATGGGGATTGCATTTAATATATAAGTGATTTTGGTAATATAGCTATTTTCAAAATTATCTATCAAACTGTGAGCACGGAGGGGTCTTTCCATTTTCTAAGTTTCTTCAATTTATTTAAAAATTTTCACTGCCTGGGTTAGATTTATTCCAAGATGTGAACTTGCTTGTTCTCTCTCAGTCTCTGTCTGTGTCTGTGTCAGTCTATCTCTCTGTCTCTCTCTCTCTCTGTCTCTCTGTCTCTCTGTCTCTCTCTCTCTCTCTGTCTCTCTCTCTCTCTCTCTCTCTCACACACACACACACACACACACACACACTTGTGAACATGTATACACTATTGTAACGCAGCTATGGTACTACTAAGGGAGAAAAAGTAAAACAAAGAAAATCTGGCCAAAGGGGGAGAGCCTGTAATAGCATGCCTTGGCATACGGGAGCTGCTGGGAGAGGGACCTGTTGTTGAAAAGATACCAAGAAGAAAGAGACGATGTCAAAGGAAAAGTCAGTCATTAGTAGCTTCAAGAGCAAAGAGAGAACCTAGCGTGGTGGCATACACCTGTGATCCCAGCCCCTGGAAGTCTGGAGCAGGAAGTTCAAGGTTAGCTTGGATGACATAGTAAGACCCTGCCTCAGATAGCAAAACAACCCAAAAGGGCAGAAAAGAGGAGGTGACTTATTATAGAAGCAAGATACAAAATGATGGGGTGTTTTTGTTTTGTTTTGTACTGGCTTATGTGGGATACCCCTTATTCTTAGAGCATAGAGAAAACCTGAAGGGGTCATTCTTCCCTTCCTAATGACGACACTTCAGGAGATATCTCTCAAATGGTAGCTAGTGACAGAATGCGGCACTGTCAAATCTCAGCACGAAGAGACAAAGGCATTTCAGTGAGAAGAGTTGAGGGGTTCCTGTGGGGAGTAGGCTACCCCAGCTATGGAAGCTGGTCTGTATGGAATGACCTTCCAAGCTTGCATGCCTAGGGTAGAAATGGAGAAAGCAGGTGTCCGTGTGTCTCCACCGGTGGTGCAGCAGATGGGTGAAGAACAGCACAGAGCTGCTGATGTAAAAGGTGTTGAGGGTGGACCTTGGTGGTTAGCCAGAGGGGAGGGGACGGAGCCAGAAAGGAACTCCACCCTGAGGGCTGAGGGTAGGGCCAAACAGCTTCTGGCTAAAGTGATGAAAGAGCAGGAACAGCGAAGACTGTATGAGGTAACCTAGCCAAGGAGTGGCCAGAGGCTCAACTGGAACTCGCTCTGTAGACCAGGCTGACCTCGAACTCAGAGATCTGCCTGCCTCTGCCTCCTGAGTGCTGGGATTAAATGCATGCACCACCACTGCCCAGCTCCTTCCTCTTCTTTTAGATTTATTTTAAATTGTATGCATGTGTCTGCATGTGGGTACATGCACATGAGTGCAGATGTCTGAGAGGCCAGAGGCATCGGATGCCCCTGGGACTGGAGTTAGATGCATTCGTGAGCCACCCAGTGTGGGTGCTAGGAACCAAACTCAGATCCTCTACAAGGGCCTGGGTAGCCTGAGAGCCATCTCCCCAGCCCACTGACCCCATAGTTTTGTTGATTATCTTTTTTTATTGTCATTCAGAGCAAAGTTCGAGGTCCAGTCAGTGGAAGCCCAGATAGCATGAATGTGTCTCGGCTTAGTCACCCTGGTCAGCTAATGTCCCAGCCGTCCAGTGCCTGTGACAGCTTATCTGACTCAGCCAAGAAAAGGTAAGCTGTGCTTGCTTAACAGTGCCAAGCGTAACATTCAAGGGCACACGGGGAGAGAGTGGATGTACATGCTCGTCACCAATCCCTTCCGCCTGAGGATCTTGTGTGTGCTTCTCTGTCTGGTGGTTGCCAGGTCCTGGGGACACAGGCATGGTTTTTAATTCTGTTCCTAAAGTCCCTTGTCACTTGCTAACTAGTTTCCCTGTCCAAGAGTTCGATGACAAATTGTTTAGCGAGAATGTGGAAATGGTTAGTCATGTTGTACATGGATGCTAATTGTTCTTTAAACCCCACTTCAGGTGTGCCTTCCTCGTCACACCTGAGTCTCTGGCCTTCTCCCTCTCAGGCCTCTCAGGCCCCTCCGTCCAGAGACTGGGCTGCTGTCCCCACCCAGTACCTCCCTCATCCTCCAGTCAGCCCTTCTTTTCTTTCCCTTTTTAAAATTTTTATATATTTTTTTTCATTTCTGTGTGTGGGAGTGTGTGCCAAGGCACACTGCCGGGGTCAGAGGGCAGTTTGTGAACACTGGTTCCCTTCTTCCACCGTGTGGGTCCTGGGGATTGAACTCAAGTCACCAGTGTTGGCCGCAGGTGCCTTTACCTGCTGACCCATTTCACAGACCTTCTTTTCTCCTGGCGGACACTAGACCCCCTCTCTGGCAAGGCTTTTAGCTCCTCTTTTGCTTCCTGCCTCTTAATTTCCAGCCAAGTCTTCTGTTGACCTGGGGTGACATTCCGACCAAGTTGTTGGATCAGTAACAACAGTGGGTTTCTTCTCCATTCTAGATCAGGTTTCAACTATTTAAAGCGTTTGTGAACACCTCAGTGTGGTTCTTGGGTTAGCCTGTTGTCAAGTACAGCTCTAGTCTAGTCCAACCTGAAGCAGCAGCAGCAGCAACAATAACAATAGTTTGTAGGGTCCCACTGGAGACCCTCTGAATTGGGGTGGTACCCAGCAGATCTGACGGTTCTGCTGTGCACTGAAGTACAAAGACTTGCTCCCTGACCAGACAGACCCGCCTTCCTCAGGTGGCCTTAGTTGTGATTTCTATCTGCAAGGCACACTGCTTCCGGGCCTTCACACTCACTATTGTTCATTTCTTCTGCATACTGGGCCCCCTGTGTTACAGGTTCTTAAAGCAGTTCCTGTTGGTAAGTCTTGCAGTATAGGGAGGAAGTGGATGATGGCCGGCAGTGAGTGTGGGGAGGCATGAACTGACTGGTAATGGGTATAAGGTTTATTTGGGGGATGATCAAAACACTTCTGTAAGTAGATATCAATCGTGATGATTGTGCAGCTCTACATATGCTGAAGCCATAGGGTTGTTACAGAATGAACAGGCAAACTCTATAACAAATTACACAACAATAAAGCTGTTTTGAAAACTCTCATTGTTGATCCTAGGGAGTATAGTCTTCGGTATTTAATTGTATGTTACTGTGGAGTCTTAATTAACTCGCCCATCTCTTGTAAACTTCTGGAGGTCAGACACTGGGTCCTGGACCTCTCAGAGATCTCCAGAGCTGACGTGAGCCTTTAGCCTAGCTAAGAGCCCTATGGATGCACTCCTGCTTCTCTCCCACACGAAGGTCACATGTGAAGGAGAAGGGAGGTCTGGGACTCCGTCTCTTGGTCCTTTTCCTCCAGTGATATCTCCAGTGCTCAGAGAGGTTAGCCTATGAGTATGAGCAGGGATGGGGTGACTGTCTTATCTCTGCGTCACACGGCTGTGGTTGGAAAAGGACAGGGTTTGTTTGGTTTGCCCCTTTGCCACAAAGACTAGAAAATTGAGTCTAGATGTAGTCTCTTCCCTGAACTTTGTACTGTGGAAGCTCATTATCCATTTCAAAAATTGAGCTGGGGCTATAGCTCAGTGGAGAGCACTTGACTAGCATGGATTCAAGTCCCAGCACTCTTCCTCCCCAAACCCACCCCCACCCCCACCCAAAAAAACCTTCAGAACACGGGTGATGGGAACATTTTTAGATTTTGGCACTTTGGAAAGAAATTTGGTTATATGTGAATCAAAAAGAAGTCCTGGGGCTAAGACAGCCCAACAGGTAAGAGCATTCATTAGCTGCTGTTGCAGGGGACCTAAGTTCAGTTCCCAGCCCCCACATGGCAATTTACAGCCATCTGTAACCCCAGTCCCAGGGGATCTGATGGGTTCTTTGGGCCTCCATGGGCACTGCATGTACAATGTGCACAAACATTCATTCACGCAGGCAAACGCCTATGCACATAAAATAAAAACAAATCCGATTTAACAGTCTTTTGCTTTTTTATTATATGAAGATCTATTTCCTGTTCCATATTTTCAGCCGTGTTATCTGTCTCTTCTGGGATCTAAGCATCTGTAAAGTATTTAACTAGACACATGAAATCACTGATCAGTGATGTGGTACATTAAGACCCAAGTCATTCCTACATTGTTTTTAAAACAGTATGAGAGTTCTCTAGCATATTCTAAAGCAGGATGTTGGCTCTGGTAAGATCCTGACAACCTTGTTCTGGTGATCTGATCATTGTCTTCAGTGAGGAGCTGGTAGCTGAAGCCCACGCCCTTTGCACCCGGCTAGAAAATACGCTGCAGGACACCGTGAAGGAGCAAGACCACAGCTTCACGGTAACAACCCTCGGGGACCCCAGCTTGTCCACTCCCTTCCCTTCTGCAGCAAAAGAGGGGTGGAGGAGAAGGGACCTGGTGTCAGCCTTGGCTGGGCAGGGACTCATACATTTTTAAGTCTTTTGTAATTATTTCATGCTTAGAAACGCCATGTACATTCGTTATCCTAACCCTTATGAGACTGAATCCCGATGAGGTGGCAGCAGGGTTCCCAGAAGCCCCTTCTCGATCTTTGGGACGGTTGCAGACCATCTGTATGTGATTGGCACTGTGCTGGGCCTCCACGACAAAAGAGGAGCCTGTCATCTCATGGCTCAGGGACTCACGGGTTAGCCACAGGCAGTACTAGTGTCAGGGAAACTGACCTGAAGAAAATCTAGCCACAATTCAGGGACTTTCGGACAAAGCGCCAATGATAGCAGCTGTCTACTGGCCTTTCCTGCTACGGCAGTCGTTACTAACTGCTTCACTTCTGACTCTGGGGGGATCAGAAGAACCTGCGGTCAGCCGTCATCTCTAACTGCTCACAGGTCTCAGTGGTGAGCCTTCCTAACTCCTGCTGCTTTCTACCTCACTACCTGCTTGCACTTTAACCAGAGAGAAGGGAAGCCTCTTCCGGTTGGCATGGAAACAGATAGCTGAGATGAGTACCATCTACCTGCAGTGAGTGTGTAAAAATGAACTCTCCACTGTGCAGGTAGTACTAAAACGACCTCCACGTCCCATAGGCACAGAGTTCCAGGAACTTCAGCTAGTCCAAAGGAAATCTGCTGCATGTTTGACTATATAACTCACTCGGCTCAAAGGTGCCCTGTAGTACCAGGATTGATGCTGATAAAGTTTTAAACATACTTCTAGATTGTGTTGCTTGCTTGCCTCTTGAAGAGGAAAGACGGCCGGGCCACTGAGTGTTTAATGTGCCTGTTAACTTTCAGACTCTAGACTGGAGCTGGTTACAGATGGAGGATGAAGAAAGGGGTAGCCTGTGACTGAGGTTTCCACGGACTGGCCCCATGGCTCTGGATGTGATGATGGTCTGGTGTCTCCCGCACCCAGATGTTTCGAAATCGCAGTCTCTCAGCAGCTGTGATGTTTGCCCTCAGCAGCCTACTGCTGGCCCCGTCTACACAACGGACCTCCTTTACCCCAGAAGCACAGGAAGTGCCAGTTACAGGCATTCACAGTGGCAAACCTTCCTCGCTGCTTCCTCTGCTGTAAGAAGAAAGCTCTGAATAGTTTGCCACACACGGCATATGGCAAATGTCCATCCTGAGTGTTTCCAGACAGCAGCCAACTTGTCCCCTTTGGACCACTGATGGGAGGGAGACCTGCCCTGCCCATCTGTCCTCACCTTACAGCTCGGGCTTCATCTGGATCCAGCCTCTCTTGGACTTGTCATCATAAGTTCGATGGTCCCGACTTTCTTCTTTTCACCTCACTGCTGGTAAATATTCTTTCTGCTTCCTGTGCTGGTCGCTGTGGCAAATGACCTTTGACTGAGTTGTGGTGATGCCAAGCTCCCTGCTCTCCTGGTCCTTTAAGCCACAGAGTGAGCCACTTACAGAGCCTGGCAGAACGGAAAGGCAGCTGCCCTCTCCTGACTCCCAAAGATCACCTGGCATCAGTTGTCATGGAGACGAAAGGACGATAGAGGGCTTCTGCCATCTACTGCTCTGCGGAACACTCTACCACTCCTCCGTACCTGTCAGGAGTGTGCATGCACAAGTGTGCGTGTGTGTAGGATGGGATGTTGCTGCCTCTTACGTTACCTAGCAGCATTATTAAAATGGTGTATTTTATAAATAGTTTCTATATTTTTGTAACATTACTCAGATATATATATATATATATATTCTAGTCTCAAATGTGTTTTCCTACAATATACCATCACTAGTTCTTTTGAGCTCAAAATTCAACACCATAGAAAATTTTGTAAAATTAAATAGCGTATATCTAGATGGTGAGCCATTTCAACAAAACTTGTGTGTGTGTGTGTGTGTGTGTGTGTGTGCACACGCACGTGTGTGTGTGTGTGTGTATATATAAAAGCAAAACAGTCTCAGGTTATCATAAACAGCTATATTTGGTTAGAGAATAAACAAAGTTTTGGAACAGAGGAAGTCCAAGTGGCCACCACAGAGACAGCATGAAGCGCCAATGGTCACGTGTTCAGAAGGGGCTTCACATTTTAATTGCTTCTTAGAGAATCATACTGTCCACTCGTAAACCATCTGAAAACTTATAATAAAGATGCTGGCTTTAGCTAACGTAAAGGCATCCGTGAGTAATGTCATTTGACCACAGAGCCCCGCCCCTCATGTGCGCTCAGTGTTTACTAACATCCAGAAGTACCGGAGTCAAAGCATGATTTTAGAAACCCTGGAAAGGGCGCAGTGGGAATAAGACCAGAAAGGATGGGAGGAGATCAGCTTAGGAAGGGAATGAATGTTGGGCTAAGAGCTGTGGCTTAATAAGCAATTAAGAGTCACAGGAAAACTTTATGCAAGAAAATGACATTAACCCAAAGCAGTGATTTGGAAAGTTTGTCACCAGACCATCATAATTTATGACAAAGTTAAATTCAAGGGTTACTTCTGTTTCCCCAAAAGGCCAATGTCTTAGTTTGTGTTTCTATTGCTGCGATGAAACTCTGACCAAAAAGCAAGTGGGTGAGGAAAGAGATTATTTGGCTTATACTTCTACCTCACAGTTCATCATCAAAGGAAGTCAGGACAGGAATGTGGAGGCAGGAGCTGATGCAGAGGCTGTGGAGGGGTGCTGCTTACTGGCTTGCCTCTCACGTCTTGCTCAGCCTGCTTTCTTATGGAACCCAGGACCACCAGCCCAAGGGTAGTAACACCCACAGTGCTGTCTCCTCACACCTTATATGCCTTTCTCCGCCCAGCTATTTCACTTCCTTCCTAGTGCTGGGATTAAAGGCTTATGTGCTTCCCAAATACTGGTAGCAAAGGCATGAGATCTCAGGTGCTGGGATTAAAGGTGTGTGCCACCACTGCCTGGCTCTGTTTCTCTCCTAGACTGAATCAATTTCATGTCGTCCAGGGTGGCTTTGGACTCACAGAGATCCAAATGGATCTCTGCCTCCCAAGTGCTAGGATTAAAGGTGTGTGCCACCACTGCCTGGCTTCTATGTTTATCCAGTGGCTGGCTCTGTCCTCTGATCCTCAGGCAAGCTTTATTTGATACACAATATATCACCACAGAACCCCAGTAGGGCAAATGTCCAATCCTTGTGGCTCCGTGTCTGTTATTGGGGTTTTGGATTTCTAAGGACTTAGATGGCTTGGCCCCTCCAACTTTGCTTTCTGTAATAGACATTGCTCACATGGGTTTGTTCCACTCTGTATGTATGCAGCTCTTGTTGGCAAGTATCTCATGGCTCTGGAATCTCCAACACAACGTCTCCTTTCCAACTTTACGCAATGTCCCCGCACACACTGACCCTGCTACACATTGTCTTGCCTCAGCGGCTTTCTGAAACCAGGGAGAAACAATCTGTGATCCCCTCAACTTGCATCTTCTTGGTCTCCAAAACCATTAACACATGCACACCTCCAAACTGGCTGCCTCCTTGGACCACAGTCACAGCAGGTTTTGTATGCCCTTGCCTCCCAAATGCTGGAATTAGTCATGCCTCCATGCCTGGCTGGTTTTTGTTTCTTAATCAAAGACATGCGGTGGAAAAATGAGAGCCTTTCCACTCCAAGAAGAATCAAATTAGACTCCCGTCTCTGACCTTGTGCAGAAAAGAATTCAAGATGGATGAAAGACATTGATTTAAACCTGAACTGTTGGAACTCCTGGATGAAAATGTAGGGAACACTCTTTAAAATACTGGGGTGGGCAAGAACTTTCTGAACAACACTTTAATAGCGTAGGAACTAGACCCAGGTGTCAACAGATGGGACGACATGAAATTAAAATGTTTTGACATGGCAAGAAAAACTATCAGCAAAGCCTACAGCCTACAGAAGGGAGAAAATCTTTACCAGTTATACTTTAGATGAGGAAGTAATATCCAGAATTTACAAAGAAACCAAATACCAAGGAAATAATACTGTCATTCAAGAAATAGTCTAATGAACTGAATCAACAGGTTTTTAAAAAGTACAAAGCGCCGGGCGGTGGTGGCACACGCCTTTAATCCCCAGCACTTGGGAGGCAGAGCAAGGTGGATCTCTGTGAGTTCGAGGCCAGCCTGGGCTACAGAGTGAGTTCCAGGAAAGGTGCAAAGCTACACAGAGAAACCCTGTCTTGAAAAAAAAAAAAAGGGGGGGGGGACAAAACTTTTTTTTTTTTTTTTTTTTTTTTTTGGTTTTTTTGGAGACAGCGTTTTCTGTGTAACAGCCCTGGCTGTCCTGAAACTCATTCTGCAAAACAGGCTGCCCTTGAACTTACAGAGATAATCCCAGCACTCAGAAGGCAGAGGAAGGCAGATCTCTGTGAGTTTGAGGCCAGCCTGGTCACAGTGAGTTTTAGGACAGCCAGAGCTATGCAGAGAAACTCTGTCTCAAAACAAACAAAAAAGTACAAAGCCAATAAATATTCTTGAAAGTGTTCAGTATCCCTAGTCATCAGGGAAATGGTGGGAATGGGGAGTGGGCTGGGGGGAAGGTGAGGGGGACCGGAGGGGGGGAGAACAAGGGAATCCGTGGCTGATATGTAGAACTGAATTGTATTGCAAAATAAAAATTAAAATTAAAAAAAAAAACTACTTTGAGATCCCACCCCAGTCAGAACAGCAATCATCAAGAAATCTAATAACAGATGTTGGAGAGGATGTGGTAAAAGAGGAACACTTCTTCATGGCTACTAGAGGTGCAAACTAATACAGCCATTACAGAAATCAGTTCAGAGGTTCCTCAAACATTAAAAACAGAACTTCAGTATGATGCAGCAGTTCACTCCTGGGCTCATACTCAGACTTCCACGCCCTACCCTAGAGATATTTGCATATCCATTTTTGTTGCTGCTCCATTTACTGTAGCAAGAAAATGGAAAAAGCCTAGATGTCTATCCGCAGATGAATGAGTAATAAAAATCTGGTACAGATATAAAGTGGGATATTATTCATCTCTAAAATGAAATCACAAGCTTCAAGAGAATGGGTGGACTTAGAATATATATTATTAAGCAAGGATACACAACCTCAAAAAGAAAAAAGGCTGCATGTTCTACTTCATGTGTATTCTAGCCTAGAATGCTCCTGTGCACACAAATGTACACATGGGCATAGAGGGACATTTAGAAAGGAGAACAGGCCGGGCGGTGGTGGCGCACGCCTTTAATCCCAGCACTCGGGAGGCAGAGGCAGGCGGATCTCTGTGAGTTCGAGGCCAGCCTGGTCTCCAAAGTGAGTTCCAGGAAAGGCGCAAAGCTACACAGAGAAACCCTGTCTCGAAAAACAAAAAAACAAAAAGAAAAAAAGAAAAAAAAGAAAGAAAGGAGAACAGAAAAAGTGCTGCTAAGTGCTGAGGATGTGATGCAGAAAAAGGACAGCCGACTCCAGCCAGAGGCCAGAGAGTCCCTTGTTTTTCTAGTTTTACCGCCCACACTGGCTCCCTGATGAGTCCCAGTGAACTTGTTCCAGTTCGTGCAGAACTTTGTAGCTGAAGCTTTGGAGGTGGTCTTTGCTGCTTCTACAGGGACCACTCTAATTGTTATCCTCATGCCCCCTTTGTCTTCATTATGTCTCTGCATGGGGACCTTTATGAAAAAGGTGTTCTTTAAGCATTCTTTCTAAATCAGTGGTTCTCAACCTTCCTAATTCTGTGACCCTTTCATACAGTTCCTCATGTTGTGATGACCCTCCAACCATAAACTTATTTTGTTGCTACTTCATAACTGTAATTTTGCTACTGTTATGAATAGTAATGTAATGTCAGTGTCTTCTGATAGTTTTAGATGACCCTGTGAAAGGATTATTCAACCCCCAAAGGGGTCATGACCACAGGTTGAGAACCAGTGCTTTAAACCCTGTCTCTGAGTTCCCAAGGGCTGTCCTATTGCCTTGCTTTGTTTTGTTTATTCTTGCGATGTTATGGGTGTGCAGTGTGGTGGGTGTGCAGTGTGGTGAGTGTGCAGTGTGGTGAGTGTGCAGTGTTAACGGTGTGCAGTGTGGTGGGTGTGCAGTGTGGTGGGTGTGCAGTATTGAGGGTGTGCAGTGTGGTGAGTGTGCAGTGTTGAGGGTGTGCAGTGTTGATGGTGTGCAGTGTTGAGGGTGTGCAGTGTTGTGGGTGTGCAGTGTGGTGGGTGTTCAGTGTTGTGGGTGTGCAGTGTTGAGGGTGTGCAGTGTGGTGGGTGTGCAGTGTTGAGGGTGTGCAGTGTGGTGGGTATGCAGTGTGGTGGGTATGCAGTGTTGAGGGTGTGCAGTGTTGAGGATGTGAAGTGTTGGGGTATGTAGTGTGGTCGGTGTGCAGTGTTGAGGTGTGTAGTGTGGAGGGTGTGCAGTGTGGTGGGTGTGCAGTGTTGAGGGTGTGCAGTGCAATGGGTATGCAGTGTGGTGGGTGTGCAGTGTTGAGGTGTGCAGTGTTGAGGGTGTGCAGTATTGAGAGTGTGCAGTGTTGAGGGTGTATAGTGTTGTGGGTGTGCAGTGTGGTGAGTGTGCAGTGTTGAGGGTGTGCAGTGTTGAGGGTGTGCAGTGCTGAGGGTGTGCAGTGGTGAGGGAGTGCAGTGTGGTGGGTGTGCAGTGTTGTGGGTGTGCAGTGTGGTGGGTGTGCAGTGTTGAGGGTGTGCAGTGTTGAGGGTGTGCAGTGTTGAGGGTATGCAGTGTTCAGGGCCTCATTTCTGACAAGCATGAACTCTCACAATGAATCACACTCATATTCTTGACTTGGCCTTAGGCCACTTTATCACCACATATCATGGAAATGTGCACAAGAGTTGTCATTACTGTATATCCCATACCCAAAGCAGTGCTCTATCCTTAATAATAAAAGTAAGTCATTTATCTAAAGCATTTCTTTATTACTAAAATAATAACAATGCATTGATGGGCCTGGTGGTGCATACTTACCCCAGCACCCAGGAGATTGAGGCAGGAGGATTTCTGTGAGTTTGAGGCCACCCTGAGCTACATAGTTCTAGGACAGTCCGGACTACATAGGGACATCCCATCTCAGAACAAAACAAAAACTAAAAATAAACAAGCAACAACAATAATGGAAAATTTAAAAGCTAGGACTGGAGTAGAAAAGGAAAGGTGTATGTTCTAAAATACCAATAACAGCTAAGCTGGATGACAAGACTATCATTGATTTTGATTTTCCTTTCTCCTTTCATCCTCTTTTCAGATTTACCTATACTAGTGTGTATCATAATAACAATTTAACTTTATGCTCAGACCAGTTGCAATTGTAGTTAATATGAGCCTCAGAGGCACACATAAATAGCGCAGGTGCTATATTTCAATTCAAGCAAATCGTAAGGGTCTCACATCTAAGCCATATGGTATGAGGACTTCGTTGCTGATCAGCTAAGTCAGACACTTCTTCCTTGTGGTCTTTTCATAACTCAGCTTCTCCCACAAAAGGCATGGATATTTAAAAAAACAAAAACAAAAAACAAACCCCATATCTTTAGCCGTTGGTTAACAGACATGCTTAAAAAGTTTTGGTTGGCATATTTCATTCCATGTTTTCCCCGGTGCCCAAGAGCACAGAGCAACTTGGAAACCTCACAGCAGACCTGGCGCTGGCACTCCACACATGAAGTACAGGCCATGCCTTCCACAGCGGCCAACGTCCACTGCCTTCTGCATCCCAGGCTCTAAATCGGACTGCTCTCGGAGCAGGAGAGCAGCTAGGAGCTCAGGTTAATCCACTAAGGTGCAATTGTCCTCCCCGCTCCCGGGCGGTCCAGGGAGTCCCTGCTATCGCCGGGGCACCCGCTAAGCCCCGCCCCGCCGCCCGGCGCGTGAGTGACGTCACCGCGCCGCGCCCTGTCAGGGGCCGCCATTGTCCACCGGTAGGCCCCAGGTGTGGGTCCCTGGCACCATGAGCAAACGCAAGGCGCCGCAGGAGACGCTCAACGGCGGCATCACCGACATGCTCGTGGGTGAGTCCCTCTCCTCAGCCGGGCCTCGCTTCTGGGCCCCTGGTCGCAGCCGCAGCGTCCGTGCCAGCCGCATCCGTCCCGGGAGGAACCCACCCACACCCCCTTCCCGGGACCGCCGTGCCCGGCTGTGCGCTTGTTTACTCGAGCTCTTTTGTTGTCTTTTCAGAACTCGCAAACTTTGAGAAGAACGTGAGCCAGGCAATCCACAAGTACAACGCGTACAGGTACGTTGTTAGCTCGCGTGCCCGGACATCCTGGTTTGATGGAGTCATTTAGCAGGGATCGGGGGCGGGTGTCCAGGGGTATTTGTACCGTCTGAAAGAGGATTTTAAAAAGCAAAGACCGAGTGGCACTTTGTTTACCATATACAGAATTCTGGCCGAGCCTTATAGAGTTAATTCAGGTGAGTTTACAATGCTGACTGAAAATAGATGGAGTCTGACACATATATTCCCATCACTGTCTTGAATGCCTGGAAATACAAGGTGACTTTAAAACGTTACGAACAACAGCAGATGAGATCTGTACTATGAAATAGATGTGGCCAGCATTCGGGAGGCAGAGGCAGGCAGATCTCTGAGCTCGAGGTCGTCTTTGTCTACAGAGTGAGTTCCGGACAGCCGGGGCTACACAGAGAAACCCTGTCTCAAACAAACAAACAAACAAACAAAACTCAAAACAACAACAACAAAGAAATAGATGTGGTTTGGTTCTGTTTGGACTATAGCTGATCCTGTCACCTTCCTGAAAACCCATTGCCCATCACCACAAACCTACCTCAGCAGGCACCTTCCCTTAGCCATTATTCCCACATTTACCTACTTAAGCTCCTTGACCTATAAACATGCCGAAAGCTCTCAGCTTTTAAAAGTCAAAGCAGGCCGTCTCATTTTCCCAAGCTAGTTCTTACCTCCTTACAATTATTGTTCTTTAGTAGTCTGTTCCATGCCTGAATTTCCTCATCTAGAATCACTCTTTATATTATTATTATTATTATATTTATTATTTCTTTTATTTTTGAGATTATAATTACATCAGTTCCCCTTTCCCTTTTCTCCCTCCAAACCCTTCCATAGATAACCGTCCTTGATCTCTTTCAAATTCATGGCCTCCTTTTTTATTAATTAATGTTATATACATATTTGTATATACATATATGTTCCTAAACACATAAATATCATCTGCTCAGTTTGTATAATGTTACTTGTATGTATGTTTTCAGGGCTGACCATTGGATAACCAATTGGGATGCTCTTCCCTGGGGAAGACTATTTCTCTGCTCTCAGCATTCCTTAGTTTCCTATAGTTCTTTGTGTAGAGTTGAGGTCTTGACCACTTTGGCATGTCTATTGTTTTTATCCTTTCAGCTCATGTTTAGGCAGTCATGTTAGTGAGATTTTTTATGGGTGTAGCTCCCGATATTATTAGACAACACAGTCTCCTAGCAAACTCCCTGTTCCTCTGGCTCTCGCAATCTTTCCATTTTTTCTTCCTCAGTGTTCCCGAATCCTTAGGCTTAGGAGTTATTTTGTAGATGAACCCATTAGGACTTGGCTCCATAACTCTACCTTTTGATTGGTTGTGTTTTTTTGTACTGGTCTCTGTTGGTTGCAAAGAGAAGTTTCCTTGATGAGGGGTGATGACTGCACTTCTCTGTGGGTATAAGGATGAACATTTAGAATGTAATTAGGGATTATGCTGGTTTAACAAAATGGTGGTTGTACATTAAGCTCTGGGTAATTGACTATGTTTCCAGTCCCAGGCATGGTTTCCCCCTTGGTGAGTGAGTCCTAAGTCCAATTAGAGAGCTGTTGGTTACCACTAAGATACGTGTGTCACTGCTGCATACTTAGGGTCATCATGCCATCAGGTGCTCATTGTGGTTCAGAGGTGTCATAGCTGTGTAGGACTGTTGGTTGCTTCCCTCCTTTGGAAGCTCGCCTGGTGCCTTCTGATACCATGAAAGCTAGTCTTCAGAGAATGGACATTCAGGTCAGTTCCAGCTCAGAGGCCTGTGTCTGGAGTGCATGGTGTCTTCAGCAATATGGACTTACCTTCTACCTCTGGGATGCCACCAAAGGCAATAATAGTAATAGCCTGTATGTTTTGGAACCTCTAGGAAAGCCCTGCCCAAAAACTCAAAAGAGGGCTTTTTGTGCCTGGCCTTGGATTTTGTTAGGTGTTCTTTGGCTCTTGGAGGGAACATTGTCAGCCCAGATTTTAAACTGTGTGTGTATATTTATACATAGACTTAGATTTATTATTGGCCTTTTTGGGGGGGAAGATGGTTAATAATATGATTCCTTATGGTACTTTCAGGCATCCGTACTGTAATTTTGCCCTTCTTCTGTATTTATCTTTCCCCTCCCTAATTAGAGCCCCACCTTTTTTCTCATTCCTCACCCCATCCTTACTTGCACCTTGCTATTCCTCCCTCTGTTGCTCCCCAAAGCATCTGTCCTACCTGGTTTCTGCAGTTACTCTAAGATATGTGCTCACATATGAAGATTTGGAGCTAGGAGCCTCCAAGAGAAAGGACATGTGATACTTACCTTTCTGGGTCAGGATTACTCAATATGACCTTTTCTAGTTATATCCATTTACCAGCCAAGTTGGTGGTTTCATTTTTTGTTGTTGTTGCTTGTTTTGTTTTGTGTTGTTTTAGGCAGGGTCACTCTAACTCTGGCTGTGCTGGAACTCATTATGTAGTTCTCACAGAGATCCTCCTTCCTGCATCTGCCTCCCAAGTGCTGGGATTAAAGGTATGGGCCATCACATCCAGCTAATTTTTTTTTTAATAGCTGAATTGTATTCTACTTTCATTATCCATTTGTTGACTACAGGACATTTAGGTTGTTTCTGTTTCCTTGTTACTGTGAATAGAGCAGCAGTGAACATGGCTGAGCACGTATCTGAGGAGGAGGATGTCAAGCCCTTTGGGCATATGCTAAAGAGTGGTATGGCTGGGTCATATGGTAGATTTCTCTTTAGCTTTTTGAGAATTTTCCAGACTCATTACGTGAGTGGCTGCACCAGTTTGCAAATTCCACCAACAGTGAATGAGGGGTCCCTTCTCTCCATACTCTCTCTAGCATTTCTTGTTGGTTGTTTTGTCGACCTTTGCCATTCCAACAGGGTTAAGATGAAATTTCAAAATTGTTTTGAATTGCGTTTTTCTAATTGCTAGAGATGATGTACATTTTTTTGAGATGTTTCTTAGCCATTTTTTTATCTTCTTTTGAGCTCTTTGTTCAGATCCCTGGCCACTTTTTGAACAACTCATTGGTTTGGTTTTGTTATTGTTGTTCATTATGTTGGGTTTATTATTACTATTATTTTTTTTTGAAATCTTCATATTAATCCTCTGTCAGATGTATAGCTGGCAGAGATTCTCATTCTGTGGGTTTCCTCTTCTTGATTGTTCCTTTAGCTGTGCAGAAGCTTTTTAGTTTTATGAAGTCCCACTTGTCAGTTGTTGGCCTTAATTCCTGGTCAAATGGAGTCTTACTCAGAAATCCCTCTCTTACACCTATATCATGGGGGGTACTCCTATGTTTTCTTCTAGAAGTTTTAGGGTTTCAGATTTCAGGTTTCTGTCTTTGATCCATTTGGAGTTAGTTTTTGTTCAAGGTGATAGTTATGAGTCAGTTTTCATTCTACTGCTGTGGACATCCAGTTTTTCCAGCAGTATTTGTTGAAGGTGCTTTCTGAAACTGTACCGTATGTTGGCTGCTGATTCAAGCATATACCGCCTTCTGGAGAACCACTTTCCAGGCTGCTGCCATCTAATTGGTGCTGTAACTGTGTCTCAAAAGGCCATTCTATCTTCCTGTCAGGCCAGCTGCTCCAGGATGGTAGGGAACATGGTAAGACCAGTGGATTCCGTGAATGTGGGCCCAGTGTCACACTTCTCTGGCTGTGAAATAAGTTCGTTGGTCAGAAGCAATGCTGTGTTGTGGAATACTATGATGGTGGATAAGGTATTCCATAAGTCCACGGATAATGTTTTTAGCAGAACCATTACATGCAGGAAAGGCAAATCCATAAACAGAACAAGTGTCTACTCCAGTAAGGACAAAGTGTTGTCTTTTCCACAGAGGAAGTGGTCCAGTGTAGTCAGCCCACAGTGGCATGAGGTCTCTGGCAGATCACACCAGGAAATAGTGCCATATCTGGGGCTCAGTGTTGGTCTCTGCTGTTGGCAGGTCATCCTGGGTGAGTGGCAGTCCGTGGTGTCAAGCCCATACATAATCTCCACCTTCTTCCTCAGATCTCTTTTTTACCAGTTTCCATCATGCTCTTTCCAAGTCCCTGAACATCCAGTCATCAAGTCTTAAGTTTTTACATAGTAGAAAACCAGCTGTATTTATAAAAAAAATTAATGTGGGTATTTTTATGTGTATTTCAGTTAAGAAAAAAATATGTGTTTACTGGCTTTTCAATCGTTTTTCTTTTTTTTTCTTCCTTTTTTTAATAGAAAAGCAGCATCTGTTATAGCAAAGTACCCACACAAAATCAAGAGTGGAGCAGAAGCTAAGAAGTTGGTAAGCTTTAATGAGCATGTAGCTGAAGAGTTCACACATGTAAACATCTGATATGTTTCCATAAAATGAACTCGCTTCTGACGTACCTTTGACCCCCACAGACCAATTTTACTGCTCCTGATTTCTTATAGAATATTAATACTTTCTGAGCTGAAATACTTTTATTTGGAGGGAAGAAATTATGCAGTCTGTTTCCTTTGTATACGTTGTCATACGTACATGCACTCATTCCCAAGCTGAAGCTCACCTTGAATGTGAGTCTTTAAGTCAACCATGGTCACAGGGAATGCTGTTTGTCTAGTTACAGTGGTCCCACTGCTATCCTGTGATCCCCAGGTATAGGAATTTGTGTGGGATAATATTCTCCAGCAAGCTCTTACCAGCCAGCCAGCCTATTATGTTACAGTAGCACTGTTCCCTGTCATTTCTGTGAAGCCCTGTATGCCAGAAGGGTCATGGTTTCTAGAGTCACATCTCTCGGTGATTTGTGATGTCATGGTGAATACCCTAGGGCATCTGCCTATTGATAGATTGTTCTTTCTGCCTATTGATAGATTGTTCTTTCTCATCCAAACTCACTGAGTGAGCTGAAGTGCCTCACATTTAAGGACCACGTCTGACCTCTCTTTTGTTGAAGAGGCCAAGCTGCCGTGACCTTTGAATGGTCCAGGTGCTGAGAAGATTGCTTCCTCCACTGTTCCTACTTGTGTTTCAGAGTCCTCTGGACTTGAAATCCTACCATTTGGGTGTCCTTGACTCTTTCGTAAGAGCCTTGAGAGTATGAACTATAGCTGTCCTTATATTGTCATTGTTCAAAGTGATAACGTTACTATAAATCTGGTACTCTTGTAACTGAATGGGAAACATTAGTCACAAGTCGCACCTTGAATTTGTTACTCAGTAGAAACGCTCCAGTGTGTAGGTTTTTACTCCTGTGTGCTGTAAGCTGTTCTCAGTGTCATAGATCTTTCCTGAATACAGTCACCAGCCAAGTTATGAATGCACTAGACTTTAATTCTTGTCTGTGTTTCTGTCTTGACGTAAAAAGTCATTCCTGTTTCTATTTTGTCCTTTATCACCACTGACAATCCTTTTTAGAGCATTACTCTGAATAGCCCACTCATTTTATCAATGAGTCTTGAAAACCAGATATACATCATCCCAATCTGAATATAGCCTTGAAAGCAATAAAAAGAATCTAAAACTTTTATGACTGAACTTAACATTAAAAATGCTATTCTTTTTTATGATTATTTAGGAATCTCAGACCTATCTGCTGTCTGGCTCCTGTGAATGCTTCTGAATAATTCTAGAAATCTGAAATTTCCAAAATGAGTTGTTTGCCTTTTATTCTGTTATGTTAGGTATAGAAATAGCCAGGGTCTGGATTGCTTGTGGCCAGTATGTTACAGAGTAAAATTACTGCATCACTGTCTGTAAACTATTTACGTGTTTATTACTCAATTTAGAAAATGAGAAGCCTGAGTAATTTCTTATATCTAATCTCCCTACATCTTTTGTACATTTCTTCTTGGTAAGTGTTCCTTTCAGAAGTTAAATATGCAGTCAGTAGTTTCTGAGGCATTTATAAATTATCAAATAAATACAGAACATAAAAAGGTGAATGTAGGGCCAGACGTTATGGCACATGCCTTTAATCTCAGCACACAGGACACAGGAGCAGGCTGATCTTTATGAATTCAAGACCAGCTTGGTCTACATAGTGAGTTCCAGGTCAGCCAGAGCTCTGTAGTGAACCCTAACTTTTTTGGGGTGTGGTAGGGGAGAAAGCAAGAAACTGAGTCATGTTATATTACTGTGCATATTGAAGGTTTGTTTAAACAGGGCTGGCCAGATGGTTCAGTAGATAAAGGCACTTGCTGCCAAGCCTGCTGAACCTGAGTTCAGTCCTTGGGACTCCACAGTAGGAGAGAAATGACTAGCAGTTTGTCCTCTGACCTCCATGTGCACCGTGGGTCTGTGCTCACACTCTCACAAATAAATATAAAAGAAGACCAATAAACATGATGCTTCTTTAGTAAAGTGAGATTGAGACAAGATGCTATATAGTGCCTGTCAGATTATCAAGTGTAATATGACATGTAGACAGAAATGTTTACTGCTTAAGGAAGTATTCATTGGTACAGTCTTTCTGATGCATCATTTGACAGAATGTGTATCTTTTTCCCCCTTTTTGAGACAAGATCTCATTATGTAGCCTTGGCTGGCCTGGAACTCGCAAAGATCCCCTGCTTCAGCCTTGGGAGAGCTGGGATTAAAGGTGGCTCCATGAAATGTGTATCTTTTGACCCAGGATTTTCACTTCAAAGATTTTGTCCTAAGATCAATAGAGCTAATAAGTGACAAGAATTCATTAGTTCGTAACTTTGAGCAAGTATGTGCCTAAGCACCGGGGGAAATGCAGTCAAAACATGGGATCTTTATTCTTTTGTGGTTTACATTTGAGATGTAGCCTCTTTGAGCTATTGAATTCTTGAAATGTAGTTACTGTAGCTGAAAAACATAAAATCTTAATTACAATTAAATGGTCATGTTGCTCGTATAATAGCAGACTGTGTTGGGTGTGCCAATCTGGTAGTAGTTCTCACTGTGGGGTATCCAGACTAATAGCATCAGTGCTACATGGGAACGTAGAAGTGCAGATGGTGGGCCTTTCTATTTACCCGTGACATAGCAAATCAGAAACTCTAAGGTGAGATTTGGTATTCTGTGTTTTAATAATGTATTTGCTTTTTTGTCGTTATTGTTGGTTTTTCAAGACAGGGTTTCTCTGTGTAGCCCTGGTTGTCCTGAAACACTCTCTGTAGACCATGCTGGCCACAAACTCAGAGATTGGCCTGCCTCTGTCTTCAGAGTGTGGGATTGAAGGTGTGCACCACCATCATCCATCTCTTTTATTTTTTTAATAAAAAGGAAAATTTTGTTATGTGTATGTGTGTGTGGTTATGTGGGTTTATGTGCACCGTATGCATACAGGAGCCTCTGGAGGCCAGAAGAGGACATAGAAGTCCTGGGAACCGAACCTGGTCTTCTGAAAGAGCAGTAAGTGCTCTTAGCTTTTGGACCATCTCTCTAGCCCCAATATATGTACTTTTTCTTAACACACTTAAACAAATGTATTTTACTAATAAATACTGCAGGGTTTTTTTGTGGCTGCATATTAGTTCATTGTATGAATTTATTTAACAGATATCCTACTTGTGAACCTTAGATTGGTTTTCAAATATTTGACATAATTATAATGGTGCCATGGACAATTAATTCTGTTCTAAGAGAGTCTCAGTTAAATAATATAAGCAAATGTTAGAGGATGGGAGTCAGGTGATTTTTCCATTTAATTTTAAGGGCCATGAGATTAATAAGCGATCTTAATACTGTGTGTGTAACTTTATTTTCACATTTCCCCCGTTTTGTTTTTTGTTTTTTTTTTTTTTGGTTTTTCAAGACAGGGTTTCTCTGTGTAGCCCTGGCTGTTGCAGAACTTAATCAGTAAACCAGGCTGGTCTCGAACTCACCGAGATCCGCCTGGCTCTGCCTCCCGAGTGCTGGGATTAAAGGCATGCACCACTGCCGCCCGGTCTCCCCCTCTTTTTTTTTTTAAGTTAAAAATTGCATTTATTTATTCGGGTGTGTGTGAATACATGCACGTAGTGGAGCATGCGTGGAGGTCACAGGACAACTTGCAGGAATCAGTTCCCTTCTTCTACCTTGTGGGTGCCACGAATTGAACTCAGGTCATCAGCCTTGCCAACAAGTTCCCTTACCCACAGGGACACCTTGCCAGCCTGTTTTCTTAGTTTTCCATAGTAAAAGTAGGGTGTGTGTGTGTGCGTGTGCGTGTGCGTGTGCGTGTGCGTGTGCGTGTGTGTGTGTGTGTGTGTGTGTGTGGACTGGGAGCACATCCAGGACCTCTCATGAGTCAGTCAGCCACTTTCCCACTGACCTACGCTTCCAGCCCTCAGTGGTTAATTTTATGTAAACAGGAGTCATTTAAAATTGTTTGCTAGTCTTTTCTCTGTCGGTCCTTTAAGCATTTTATTCTGAGGAGTTTCATCCCAGGGTTCAGGTTTCCATACCTTTTGCTTCAAAACTTGTCCAGTAACACCTTGCTTCTTACTCCTCGGTGTTTATCTTTTAGTGATTTGGTAAACATTATGTTTATATGTTGTTCGAATTTCTAAAGATCTTATTAATAAAAAGTCTGGGGCCAGATATTAGAGTGGATACTGAAAGATCAGAGAGACAAAGGAACAAGCCACAGTCACTTCTCACCTCACCAGTTCCACAAATCCTCTGACTGAAATCCTGAGTCCTCACCCCAAAGGCTCCAGCCAAAAAAGCCTCTAACTGAAAGGGATGATGCTGCCAAAAGCCTTTAGTTCCTGTCTCCTCACGCCTTATATACCTTTATCCGCCCAGCCATCACTTCCTGGGATTAAAGGCATGTGTGCTTCCCAGTACTAGGATTAAAGGTGTGTGCCACCACTGCCTGGCTCTGTTTTCTCTTCTAGACTGAATCAATCTCATGTAGTCCAGGGTGGCTTTGAACTCACAGAGATCTAGACAGAGCTCTGCCTCCCAAGTGCTAGGATTAAAGGTGTGTGCCACCACTACCTGGCCTCTATGTTTAATCTAGTGGCTTATTCTATTCTTTGATCTTCAAGCAAATTTTATTAGGGTACACAATATATCACCACATTTATATGACTTTTTTTTTTTCTTTAATTTTCTGTATAGCCGGGAGTAGGAACAAAAATTGCTGAAAAGATTGACGAATATTTGGCAACTGGAAAATTGCGTAAACTTGAAAAGGTAACATTTTAACTTGATTCCTTGTTTGATTACAGTATCTTCCCTTATGACCAAGAGCAGAATAATTGATATAATGTATCTTAGTGAGACCCAGAAGGAAAAATGCTGATTGGACTCCTGATGTTAAGCATTCTGTTTTTAAAATGTAGATGTTGCTTCTGTAACACTCACTGGCAGAACATGCCTGTGGCTCCAGCCGTACTTGGCAGGCTGAGGCAAGGAAGGTCTCTTGATCTTACGAGTTTGAGACCAGCCTGGGCAGCACGGTAAGGCTGTCTCAAAGGAAAAAGAGCCTCTTCTCCCACTTACTTCATGTGGCCTTTGAGAGACTGAGTGTCGGACAAAGCTGCCTCTCATTGTACCATCAAAGTGATATGTTGATGGAAAAAAAAGAAGCGTGATCATTTATTTCTTCAGTCTATGCCTGAACTCTCTGAGCATTTTTTAATGATTTGTATTTGTTTTAATGATACCATTTCTGGTCTTTCATGAATAGACCTTTTAAAAGTATTAGAAAATTGAAAACTGAAAAGACAGTAGATACTAAATGTTCATACTACAGAAGTAACTACATGAGGTGATGCGTTTTTAATTAGAATAAATTAGAGATGAGATGCCTTGAGCTACTCTGTTATCGCCCACTACTACCCAAATCACATGTGTTTTTTGCAAATGCAAATAATTTTTTGCTTTATTTTTAGTATATTGGTATATTCCCAGTAACATAATATCAGTTCACAAAGCATTCCTAAATCATTATTAGATTTTTTTTTTCTTAAAGATTCGTCAGGATGATACAAGTTCGTCCATCAATTTCCTGACTCGAGTTACTGGCATTGGGTAAGAACTCTTTCCTGAGCAGTCAGAGCTGTAAATTAGTCCTATTATCATGTCAACCAAACTAAATTACATGCTTTTTCCTTTCAAAACTCGCACCTCTACACCTACCTTTGTGCCTTTGCCCATTCAGTTCATCGTTTGGTAGTGTAGGGATCTGTGGCTGGTCCTCCAGCTGCTGTGATGAGTTAAGCCCATCAGAGGCAGGTGGTGTTACCGCCTTCCTGACGGGCCTGGTTCCCAGACAAGGGCTTTCTTCCCCTCCCAACTCCAGCACTTGCTTTTATGTCTTTCTATTGTAGACTGCATCTGCTGCATGTGTATCTGAAGTGTTTCTTTACAGCACCTTGTGATCCTGGAACAAGAATTCAGCCTTTTTTAAAATTTGGGCTAGTAAATTTTTTATCTTAATATTAATTTGGGGCTAGCCACAAAGCAAGCTTCTTGAACACTGGACACATGAAAGGTTAACATTGAAATATTAGGTCTGTGGTACTTTATTCTTTCATCTTTATGGGTCAAGACATTCCTTTAGGTGTATGATAATTGTCCCATTAAGTGACCTTTATTAAAATTTTAAACATAGTAAATCGAAAATCAGCGTGACTCCTTCAAGATCCAAGGCTACTTTACAAATGTCTATTTGAAGGTAATCTAGAGAGCATGTGGTATACTGCCCTCCTTTTCAGGAAAGAAAACGTACATAGAAAGTAAGCAGCTGCTGCATAGCCAGTTAAAAGCCATGTCTCCTGGCTCCCTGTTCAGTTTTGTTTCTTCTTGGCCACAGCGCCTCCTACTGTCAGTGTCTGTTTCTGCACCACAAACAGTAGGATGTTGACAGTCTCCCAGACCAATGGTTTAATGTGTGTGTGTATTCCTCCTGTTCTCTGCTCTTGCTTTACAGACCATCGTGCTGTGTGTGTGTGCATTCCTCCTGTTCTCTGCTCTCTCTTTATAATACCGAAAGTTGACACAGTGTAAGAGGGTTGGGAAATAGAGGTGCTATTCCTATTGCCACTGCCAGCTAAATTGTTTACATAACACATCACTTTATTGTTGAACCCAGTAATCGCAGTGATAGTCTATAAACCTAAAGCAGTTTCATGACTGGCTTTTCCTCGTTTCTAATAGCTATTCACTGTGCTCAGAGGAAGACCCAAACTTACCACCATGCTTAAGGAGTGCTGTAGCATATGACTCCTGTGTACCACTTGGTGGTGTTTCATATCACCCTGTGTCATTCGACTATTAATTTTCTTCTTGAACAAGCCAAGCTCATGCTTACCTGTGGGGCTCGCGTGAATTGTTTCTCTACCTGAGTTTTTTTTCCCTTTGGTCTCCCAAACAGCTGGCTTTTTGTCATTCGTTTATCAGCTCAGCATCTCAGAGGGCTGTACTTCCTATCCAGGCTAAAGTGAGATACAGCTGGTCTGTGGTGTCCTACTGTATTCATCTACCTGACATTTTTCTTGTTCATATTCCTATCTATTGTTTTTCCACTACCTGCTAACGTATATGTGGGTAAATGCCAGGGCTGCTATTTGCTTTATTGATGTAGTGTTTCCAGCAGTATGTGTGGCACATAATAGACCCTCAGTAAATCTCACTTGAGTTAACGAGTGTTCAAGTGCCCACATGTCTTGCATGAGCATTATGATAGCTAGCTACTTAGATGTCTTTTTTTTTTTTTTTCTTTTCGAGACAGGGTTTCTCTGTGTGGTTTTGTTGTCTGTCCTGGATCTCGCTCTGTTGACCAGGCTGGCCTCGAACTCACAGAGATCCACCTGGCTCTACCTCCCGAGTGCTGGGATTAAAGGCGTGCGCCACCACTGCCTGGCCTTAGATGTCTTTTTTATGTTCAAGTTGATGGTTGTCCACCTATTGACTTAAGATGCAGAAATTCTTTGGGCGAAATGGACATTAGCAAAGTAACCATGCCGCATTTAGCAAGTCTTGTTTATTAATACTAGCCCTGTACCTGACATCAAAAGATGTTGATGATCAGAGACCTTGAGTTTCACCCGATACTGAGATGGTGTTTTCTTGTCGTTGTAGTCCATCTGCTGCAAGGAAGTTTGTAGATGAAGGAATTAAAACATTAGAAGGTAAGTACCACACGAGCCACTGAGTCCGAGTTAAAGCTCCAACAAGGTCATCTTGAAAGTCCCGTTCTCCATGAGTAAATGCAAGTGAAGGAATTCTTGTTGACTGGACAGTAGGGAGCAGAGCCAGGGTGAGATTCACCTTCCTGTCTAGACATTTTTAGGTTTGCGACAAAAAAATGAAGACAAACAGGAAGTTGCTTTGTGCAGTATGAGCTGGAGAGTGAGCCATAAAGCCATATTTGTGTTTTGAATCAGCGTATATAACAGCAAGCCAAATAAAACAGTGAGTAGCAGTAGGTAACGAGTGTCATCCGACCCCACACTCAACACATGCAGCCCAAATCAACTGCGGAAGCCCCTCTAAGGCAGCCAGGTGGAGTCCCAGGGGAGAGAGTCCTGAGGAGACCAGTCCCCTCGGGGAGTCTGCTGAGTGAAAGAACAAGTACAGCCAGAAGCTAACATCACCAAACGGGGTGCCAACAATATCCGCAGAACCTGACTGGAGAAGTTGAAGCAGTCAGTTGGAATTCCTGGGTGAGCGTCCCGTGGCTGAAGCTCCAGTTCTCTCTCCCACTGCAGGCACTTTTATATCAGGGACAAACAACAGTGACCTCTTAGCAACGCTCTACCTTCTAGCTGATAATCAGGCAGTCTTCTTGCTCTTGGGCTGTTTTGCTCCTTGTCACAGAGTTAAGATGGCCTTGAAGGACACTTTAAGGTATATATGCTTGGGTCTGAAGTGGAGGGAGGCGGGGGAGGGGAAACACCCCTGCTTTGAAAGTTAGCTTCTTAGTAAGTGCAAACAGCACATGACAGACTTCTCAGCTTAAGGACAACTAAGTAGTGATTATTTGAAAAAATTTAGAAGGTCTAAATTGCTTTTGTTTCTTCAGAGTTTAGACAGTGACGTCTTAGACTTAAAGCTAGATTGTGTGTGTTGAGAACGTTTCTGTTAGAGATGCACAGTGCTGTTGGAGGAATGCTTGCTTTCAAAGAAAGGGGGAGGGGTGGGCATTAGAGCCTAAACCAAATACTGTAGTCCATTACCTTAGCCTCATATAAGCATCCTTTAATTGTAACTTCTTCTCATACTTTCCCAAGGGCACATGCGGATTCATTAACACACTCCTGTGGGATGTTTACTGTGCCACCCTTAGCACAGGATGAAATAGTTGTGGGTGTGGCTACTTCTGAGCAACCCAGATGGGTTAGGTGGGCATGTTTTGGAAACTGGTCGAGATTTGAATGTCGCTTCCAATACATCATTGTAATGGGTTAGCTTAGTTCTTCAGTTTCTGGGCCATATATTATATATATATATATAGGGGCCATATATATATATATATATATATATATATATATATATATATATATATATATATTTCTGACTCATAAGATTTGATGTCATAATGATGTAAAGCACTTAAAGTGTTTGGTGAGTAGTAAACACTTAAATATGGTGACTGGTTCTTGTGGGCTACTTTATGTTAGTAATGTTACTTGTGAGTCAAATAGTCAGAAAATAAGCTTTTTTTGCTTGTAACACATGCACTTTATCTGAGGGAGATGATTGGCCAAAAAGGTCAAGAACTTGTGAGTTTGACAGTTATTCACCTGGTAATGTCTAGAATCTCCTGTTCTAGTTTTTATATTTCATAATTCAGATATGCAATATAATGGTGACTGTGTAACAGACTTGTAATCCTTTCCATTTCATTTCAGATATATTTAGTAGTGTTTTCTCTGGGAGGTAGAATATGTGAATGTGTCAGAAATATACATAATTTTTTCCATTTCTTCAGAGGGAACTTACATATCTCTCAGTGTACTGGTGATTAAACAAATTATATTTGAAGCTTAGTTGTCTTGGTTTTTCTTTAACAAGAGTTGCTACCACATTCATGCTAGAAAGACACATTAATATTACAACTTTTCCCGATTAAAAGATGAAGATAATACCTTTCTCTCCATTAAGAGTTTTAGCACAGTGACTTCACAAATTCATCTCAATACTAACTGAACAAGGAAGCTAAACACGTTTAAAAAGAATGGGTATAGACGTGGCACAGTGACGCATGCCTTTAATCCTAGCTCTTAGAAAGGCAGAGGCAGGCTGATCTCTGAGCTCAAGGCCAGCCAGGACTGCATGGTGAGACCCAGTCTCAAAAAAGTAAAAAAAAAAAAAAAAAAAAAAAAAAAAAAAATGAAGTCAATTGTAAAACCTTAAGAAGCTGTGGTCACGGTTGCTGCTATAAAGAGTATAAGAAACGGTGTTAGATCTGTTTTCAGTGTTTTAACTATAGCCAGTTGGATTGCCTGTAATTCCTGATTTGTTTTGTATACTCTTTCATGAACTTGTAATTGAAATTTTCACAAATTACATAAAAATAATCTTAAAATCAGGTTTTTGCAACATTGATTTGAAAAGTTGCTTTAACTAGTTCCTAGTTAGTATATGTGGGTTTTTTTTTTTCACCATGTTTTGAAAATCATTTCAATATCTTCAGATTAGTTCTTTGTAGAAAAGGTAATTGGGTTTAATATCTTTTCTAAATTATATTCAAATTAAACACCTCAATTTTATCTTCTATTCAGATCTCAGGAAAAATGAAGATAAATTGAACCATCATCAACGAATTGGGCTGAAGTAAGATAGCCAATTTTGATACTTGAGATGATAAGCTTTCAGAGACATTCTTTTTTTTTTTTTTTTTTGAGATAATAATTATTAAGAACATTTCTTCCTTTCCTTTCCTTCCTCCTTCACACATACCTATCCTTACACTTTCAAATTCATGGCTTCTTTTTTCATCAGTTGTTACATAAATCTTTAGACTTAGCTAAATACAACCGTTTTTCTATTCAGAAATGCTAAAATTTGTTGCAAAGTCTTGTAAAGTTTATGCTTATGCTCATATATTTTATTACTACATTCTAGCTTTTTTTTTTTTTTAACTTTCTTTGAGAATTCTTTTCATTCTTGTAACTTTAATTGGGGAACTTCCTTCTAAAATATGGAGAACTGAGATCTGAGTACATCAGCTAGCACATGGGTGTTCATCCTGTTTACTTGTGCAAAGCACCAGGTCTGTGAAAACTGCAGAGTGGTTAGGTGTAACTGTATTGAAGGGTCTCATATATTTGAGACATTGTTGCATCTTGCATACCTTTCGGGGTCCAGGCTGGTCTCAGATTTGTGATTCTCTTGCCTTAGACCTCCAAGACCTGAGATTAAAGGCATTAGATACTACACCCAGCTCAGGGAGCCCTCCAGGAACTCACACTCTGAGAAGAAGCTGAGGCGTGTAAAGTCTACACGGCAGTGTAGTTGGTTAGCATCAAGAGTGATTTTGTGTGGCTGGTGTCATGTACAAAGTTAGTGCACTAGCACTGGATGTGTCTCTACTGTTACACAATCTTCCATTTTTCCTATTGACACATCTGTGTAGTCCTTGGAGAACCCGGGTGTTAGGGGAATTTATGGGCTCTTCTGACGAGCCCGGGTGCCCACATGCACTCTCCTTCTTAGGCCTGTGTGTAGTCACTATTTCATGCTGAGATGCTATCCTGTAGCCTCCTGAGATACAGTTTATATATTACGCAGTCAACCCGTGTGAAATATACAGTTGAAGAACTTGTAATATATTTACAGGGTTGCGCGACCACTATTCCAGTCATTTTTAGGACGTCTTTCTTACCCTAACGGAGCCTGGTAATGCTCTTCCCCATCTGACCCGCGCACACTTCTTCCCAAGCTTAGGAACCAATAATCTGTCTACCTCTACAACTTTTCCTGTCCTGGATGTTTCACACATCGTTCATGACTGGCTTATTCACCCAGCGTCTTATTTTCTTAGGTTCATCCATGTTGTGGGATAATACTTAAAATACAAAAATTTTGAAAACTGTTGGTATAACTTTCAACTGATTCATAAAAGCAAAATTGCACATGTTTATGGGGTGCTGTGTTTTATTACATGTATACATTGTATAACATTTTGTTACATGTTTTGTTACATGTATACATTGTATAATGTCATAAATCAGGGTAAACATACCCATATCCTAAACATTTATCATTTTCGTGTTAACATTCAAAATTCCCTGTAGTTTTTCGATGCTGTGTGTTACCATTATTTAGAAAGGAAGTAAAATGAAACCGCACATAGATTCTTTAGCATCTGGCTGCCCCCAGGGCAGTAACACATCAGAGCCTCATTCCTGTTTCTACAGTCTTTAGGTGCTTTCACCTTTGAACTTTTAACTTAGCAGCAGAGAGCAGTCCACTTTGAGAACATGAAGCAATAGTTTATATATATTTACTGTGGTTTGGGTTGTTTGTTTAGACGGGATCTCAGGTATCCTGGACTGGCCTTGAACTTGCTGTGTAGCCAGAGGAGGATGACCACCTCCTAAGTGTCACCACGCCTGGTTCATGCAGGCCTGGGAATGGAACCCAGGGCTTTGTACACGCTAGGCAAAAAGTCTCCCAATTAGATTGCTTCTCAGCCTCGTTTCTTTACTCCTGTTCTGTGAATGTGAAGTTTGAAATTTTACAAAGGATGCAATTCAGGACTTGAGTTGATTCAGGAATAGATGCCTTCTCCACACCTGCCCTGCTTTCTTGTCTTCTCAGTGAATTCTAGTCTTGATTTCTGAGTATGATCTGCTTCTATGCTTGATAGGGTAGGCAATTTGTAAAGAGATTAAAGTTACACGGAAATCCCTTTCCATTTGCTCTGTCTTTTAGATATTTTGAGGACTTTGAACAGAGAATTCCCCGCGAAGAGATGCTGCAGATGCAAGTAGGGTTCCTTATCGTGCTCTTCATTGGCGTGAGGGTGCTGGCTGACTTTGGAATACTGACCTGTTTTTCTTCTGCTAGGATATTGTACTTAACGAAGTTAAGAAGGTGGATTCGGAATACATTGCTACAGTCTGCGGCAGTTTCAGACGAGGTAACATACTTCATAATCTTGAGTTATTCATGGCTTGATGGTAAAGTCGCCTAGTCTGTGTGACAGTGTGGATTAAAAAGATGTGGTGGCGCATGCCTTTAATCCCAACACTCAGGAGGCAGAGGCAGACAGATCTCTGTGAGTTCAAGGCCAGCCTGGTCTACAGAGTGAGTTCCATGACAGCCAGAGTGGTCACCTGTCTGGAAAAAAAGGAAGAGAGAAAAAAAAGATGTAATTTGTGTCACTTCATAGACTTAGTAACCTGTAGTAATAAGTAGACTTAGACATAGTATTAGTTAAGTCTACTTGCTCATGGATGGGAATGTGTGAAACTATGGTTTATCCCATATTCTGTTGTTTCTATCATTGACCTAAGTAGATATGCATTATAGTCTAGTAGAAAGTTACCTTTTGGAAGTAAGGCCCATCTAGTTTATTCTAGCATGGCCTAATTAGTAGGTATATGTTCTTTGTTATTGTAGGTGCAGAGTCCAGCGGAGACATGGATGTTCTTCTGACCCACCCAAACTTCACGTCAGAATCAAACAAACAGGTGCCTCAGAATGTATAATCAAATGTGACCCGTCTTACAAAGGAGGGAGTATCATTTTCTAACTGATAGTTGGATATTGTCATCATGTACATTTTGTTCATTTATGGTGCTGGGGATTGAACTTGGGCCTTGTTCCTGTTAAGCAAGGGCTCTACCACTAAGCTATAACCCTAACCCTTAAGTTTATTTTCATTTTTCTAGGAAGTGTATTATATATATATATATATAGAGAGAGAGAGAGAGAGAAAGAGAGAGAGAGAGAGAGAAACAATTATTACTGCAAATTACTGTCAATGCGTGAATAGATGATTGAATGAGTCATTGGGAGTAGAATCTGTTAATGCTCTCCACACCATGTAAAGTGAGACCGTCTGAAGAACTAATGTGGAAGAGCTTCTAAATGACGAGTAGGCCTGGGCCAGGGTCTTGAGATGTGAACGCCATTTGTTTTTTACCATGCTTGGTTCCTTACTGTGAGCTCCTGGTTCTATAGAGAAAAATCTGTACCCGTCTCTGATGTCACACAAGCAGGACACAGACACCCAGCAGGTTCCTGCCCAGGCTATGGACAGCATTTTCCTGCAGTGGGAGGAACCCTGTACTTCTCAGTGGATACACTGGTGTCTACTAACAGTCACCCTGATTGTCCCTTAAACTGATTGAGTTCTGTGAGAGGCAAAATGAGTTATAAAGAAAGAGTCAGTTTCTTGAGCCTATTCTTACGTTTGAAAGAGATGAAATTTAAGAAGATATTTTCAGAATTATTTACTATTGATTTCAGAAATACTTAGCATAAAATATATTTTTTCATTAAAAGAATTTCTTTCTGCTACAGTAGGGCCACAGATATGACTCAGCAGGTAAGGATGCTTGCCACCAAACCTGCTTACTTGAGTTCATTCCCTGGGGCCCACATGGTGAGGGGAGAAAACCGATTCTCTCAAGTTATTCTCTGACCACCACATGTGTGCAGTGGCATGTATGTGTACACAGTGACACTAAATAAATAAATGCAAATAAACTGTTGTGAAACTTTACTTATTGAAAAATGTATAAAGGCAAATATTTTAAATTTTAGAATATTATGTGTTTTAAAAATAGAGCTAATTCATTGATTTTATGAAACCAAATTCTGTTTATTATCATTGAAAACATAAATGATTTCTAAGAAAAAGAATTATTTCATTTGGTAGTCAGGCATGGTGACATGTGCTTATAATTCCAGCACCTGGAGGTAGAGGCAAGAGGTTCGTCATGAGTTCAATGGTAACCTGCTCTATGGAGTGAGTCCCAGGTCCACCAGGATTATATAGCAAGATCTTATCTCCTAAAGAAAGAAGGAAAAAAAAAGAAAAGAAAAACAGTTCAATTTGAGTTTTCTGCTAGAGGGAAGACATAGTCAACATATGAAACGGGGGCCTGGGAAGATGGCTTAAGCCTGCCTGCCAGTCTGAGTTGGCTATGTGGAACCCACTTTAAAACCCAGATGTGCTGGCAGGCATGCATCTGCAATCCCAGCACTCCATGGCGAGAAAGGAAGTGAGACGGAACAATTAATGGAAGGTTGCAGGCCAGCCATCCTGGAGAATGCTGGGTAGAACCAAGACTCCAACAGAATGAAAGGAGACAACCAGCTCTGAAGTGCTGTCCCCTGATTATAAACACTGCAGCGTGCATGCGCTGCTACACACACACACACACACACACACACACACACACACACACACACACAAATAAATAATTTTGGAGACTTATGTCTGTAATTATGCATAGGTGTCTGTATAGAAATGTACACATATGTGCTCTCAGACCAGAGGTGTTGGATCCCCTAGAACTGCAGTGACTCACAGTTGTGAGCCACCTGTTATGAATGCTAGAAATTGAACTGGGGTCCTCTGGAGGATGGCAAGTGTTCTTAACCACTGAGCCATCCCTCCAACTCCAAATCATAACTTTTCTTTTTAAAGGAAACAGCGTAGGGCTGGGAATGTAACTCTGTAGGTAGAATGTTTGAATCTTTAGCATTCAGAAGGCCCTGGGATCCCTGCATAAAGGAGGGCATGATGTATAGCAGCAGGTTATCCCGATCTACATGTTTCTAACACAGCCTCAGTAGACCTTCTCAGAGAAAGACAGAAAGGAAGACACGGAAAGAAACGGATTAGCGGTTTAGGGGACATAGCTCAGAGGCAGAGACAAAGGCCCAGGGCTCGCTCTCCAACACCAAAGGAAGTTTTCCTGTCGTAACGGTATCTTCTCCTCTTTCCTATCATGATTACACAGCCCAAGTTGTTACATCGCGTTGTGGAGCAGTTACAGAAAGTCCATTTCATTACAGACACTCTGTCGAAGGGGGAAACAAAGTTCATGGTAAGTGTTCACACTCATCTGTGGCTTAAGTTCATGGTGAGTGTTCACACTCACCTGTGGCTTGTAGCTTTCTGTCACTGTCATAGATAGCTATAGGGTGTGGTGTGCACACCTTTAATCCCAGCACTCAGGAGGCAGAGGCAGGAAGATCTCTGTGAGTTTGAGGCCAGCCTGGTCTACAGAGGGAGATCCAGGACAGCCAGAGCTACTTACTTAGATCGACCCTGCCTCAAAACAACAACAATAAAAACAAATAGCCTAACTCTGAGAGCTTGGTAAAAGTAATTATCAGGATGTCTTCACTCTCAGAGCTCCTTTCTGAGTATTTTAGTAAAGGGTTTTTCTCGTAAACTCTTTGTCAATAATTTGATTCATCAAAATAAATATTAGGCAGAATTTGCTCTTTAAAATATTCACATTGATTGGCACACAGTACTTTCTTAAAATAGTAAATGGTTTCCTATCCTCTGACTCAGAAGTTTTTTGAGTGAGGCTAGAATTGCCTGATTAGGAGCCTGTGACCCAGTGGAGGGAGAGAGGGAATCCAGGTTTATCACAGGACACGCTGGAGAAGAACTATGTGCCAGGAGCAGCTAGAAGGGACACTTGTAGAGAGTTCCCTGAGATCCACTGTGTGAACTGTCAGAAGTCTGTGGACTTTGGATTGAGAAGTTAACCCAGCACTCAGGTTGAGGCAGAAAGATTGCCATGAGTTCAAGTCCTGCCTAGGCTACATAGTGAATTACAGGCCACAACAGGCCACAGAGTGAGAAAAAAAAGAACCCCAAGGTGTAGCAAATATATTAAAGACAGATGCATCTCTCTGAATAAGAAAATAGGAATGCTAATGGAAATCTAGGAAATCTGGCTTACCTCTACTCTGTTTACTCCATGCTGCACTTTTCCCATGTCACATGACTGAAAGGAAAGCATTCTTTCTGAGCATGAACATGCTAAGCTTTGTGAGAGCCTTGACACTTGGACTTGACAGGGATGTTAGCTGAAGTACAAGATAATGATGGAGAAAGACAAACTACAGCGTTATAAAGTAGAGTGGTGGTTTCCCAGCAGGAGAGGGGAAGTGGGGCGGCATTGTTTAGTTACCTAGTTACAACTAACTAGGTGGGGTAGGTTAGCACACTGCAGACATGGGTGATAGCTGTACGGCGTATGAAGCCCCCAGTGCCTAAGAACTTCCATGCTGTGTGTACTGAACCGCAGCACTATCCGGTCATTAGCTACGGTGGTGCTAACAGACTGTGATCATGGATTGCTTAAGTTAGTCACCGCCTTTTCTAAAGAACTTCGAGAAATCTATTAAAATGTGCCTATCTATTAACTATCTGAAGATAAAGATCTTAAATGTGTCAGATTTTGAGGTCTTACTCTGTGTCCAGAAGTATACGCACACGTGAGTTGGTAGAGAAAATAGGCTTTGGGGACCAGTCACATGGCTCAGCAGTTAAATTGCTTGCTATAAAAGCCTATGGATGAGTTTGATTCCTGGGATCCACATGAAGGTATAAGGAGAACCAACTCCCAAAAGTTCTCCTCTGGCTCTCACACTTCCACAGGTGTGCTTGTACACACACACACACACACACACACACACACACACACACACTAGCTAAAGAAAGTAAATGAGACTTAAGGGAAGCCTTGGGGTGCGGGGAGTTATCACATGCACATTTGTCTAGGGGAAGTGACCAACAGTGACCTGAGTGATGGGTGTGAACTAAGCTGTCAAAGAAGTTACAGCGTCCAGACTCCTGAAGAGAGATGGAGTGCACAATGGATGCAGTTATTGATGTGGGGAGAGAGGTCTTAATCAGGTGATTCTAAAACCTTTTGTTGCTGCAATGACTGACTGATTTCAAAGATAGGCCTATCTGGGGCTTATTAAATAACCTTCAAAACCTGGGTTTCTACCAGGTATGGTAGCTGTCTTAGTTCCTTTTCCTAATGCTGTGATTACCTGACATAATTTTAAAATATCAACCACAATGGCAAAAGCAATTGAAAGGAGACAGTTTTTCTTTTGGCTCGTGGTTCAAGGATATATATAGTCCATTAGAGTTAGGAAATCCTGGCTACAGGAACTTGAGGCAGCCATCATGTAACACCTGCACTCAGGAAACAGAACAAGGAATGCTTATGCTCAGCTCACTCTCCTTTTTCTATGGTCCAGAACCTAGGCCCAGGGAATGGTGCTACCCACAGTGGGCAGGTCTTCCCACCTAGTCAAGATACTCTTCCACAGTCATGCCCAGAGTCCTGTATCCCAAGTGATTTGAGATGTCATCAAGTTGACTGTTGAGATTAGTTACCACAGTGGTTCATGCCTATAATCCCAGCAATAGAGAAACTAAAGCAGGAGAATTGCCAGTTTGAGGCCACCCTAGGCTACATAGTAAGTTCCAGGCCAGGCTGTCCTGGTTGGGTTTTGTCAACTTGACATTCACCTAGACATAGCTGAGAAGAGAGATTTCTGGGGCGGGGAGGGAGAGGGGGGCCAACAGACAGGGTCTCTAGTCCTGGCTCGCCTGAAGCTTGGTATGTAGACCTCAAACTCACAGAGAAACAGAATCTTAATTGAGAAAATGGCTCCATAAGACTGGTCTGTAGGCAAGACTGCAGGCATTTTTTTGGTTAATGATTGATGTGGGAGGGCCCAGTTCACTGTGGATGATGCCACACCCTGGGCTGGTGGGCTTGAGTTAAATAAGAAAGCAGGGTGAGTAAGCCACAAAGAGCAAGGCAGTAAACATTGATCCTCTGTAGGCTGTGCTTCAGCTCCTCTCCTGACTTCCCTCCATAACAGAGTGTGAGCTGGGAGCTGTAAGAGGAAAGAAATCTTCCTAAGTTGCCTTTGGTTTGGTGTTTCCTTACAGCCGTAGAAACCCTAACACAAGCCAGTCTGGGCTATACTATACTGCCTCAACAAAACACAAAACACAGCTGTCTAAGATAGTAGTAATCGAATCCTCTACAAACCAGCACATTCTAGATTATTTCTTTCATTCAAGATTTTAATTTTTTTTAATGTGTGTGTAAGTGCTTTGCCCGCATGTGTGCATTTGCACAGTGTGTGTGTAAGTGCTTTGCCCGCATGTGTGCATTTGCACAGTGTGTGTGTAAGTGCTTTGCCTGCATGTGTGCATTTGCACAGTGTGTGTGTGAGTGCTTTGCCCGCATGTGTGCATTTGCACAGTGTGTGTGTAAGTGCTTTGCCTGCATGTGTGCATTTGCACAGTGTGTGTGTAAGTGCTTTGCCCGCATGTGTGCATTTGCACAGTGTGTGTGAGTGCTTTGCCTGCATGTGTGCATTTGCACAGTGTGTGTCCCTGGTGCTTGTGGAGGTCGGAAGAGGGTGTCAGGTCCCTGGAACTGGAGCTACAGACAGTTGTAAACACCATGTGGGTCTTGTGGACAAAAGCTAGCTGCTCCTGGAAGAGCAGCAAATGCTCTCAACTCTGAGCCATCTCTCCAGCCCACAGGTTATTTTAGAAAAGCACAGTTTTTAGATTGTTGAGCTGTTCTTGATAGAAATGTAATCCTTGGAAACAGCAGTCATTTCCTCTGCAGTTGGATGTCTCTTTAGATAAGAGCGCTTCCATTCAAGGGACGGCACAAGATATCTGGACTGCTCCAAGGACTGGAAAGGGTTTACTAGACACTAGGCGTGAAACAAGAATCCATGCGATCTAAGAATTTTACAGTAACACAGAGGAATTCCTCAACATTCCCACATCAAAAAATAAAACTAGCTTTGAGGAAAGGAACAAAGCAGTTGAAGCCCAGTTTCTGATGACAAAAAATGAGCCTGTGCATCCAGACATCCTTAGCTGCGACTGGGCACCTCTTGATGATTCCAGCTGGAAACCACCATACTGGTCCACTTGAAGGTCAAGTTGAGACAGAACTCGTTGATGCCAGGGAGGGTATGTTTCCTGTTATGAAGATGAGTGTGTTTCATTAAACTTCCAGCTAGAAGAGCAGCTAAAGAAAATACCCATTTCAGATCAGACTTTTCTGTTTTGCTGAGAGAGATAACATGGCTTTTAGTACACATTATCTTGTACATTAGATCTATATATTCTTAGAATATGACAGTTGGCACTTGTAATTGGAAATATGGTGGTTTGGGTTGGAGAGATGGCTCAGCACTTCAGAACATGCACCGTTTTTCCGGAGGGCCTGAGTTCAATTCCTAGCACCTGTATCAGGTGACTCTCAACTTACCTATAACTCCAGCTGCAGGGGGTCCAACACCTCGGCCTCTGGGCGTCTGCATTTCTGTAGCTAGAGTTTTCCTGCCTGGCCCACAGTCAGGACAAATCTCTGACACCCGCCAGTCTCACAGCCGCTCAGACCCGACCAAGTAAACACAGAGACTTATATTGGTTACAAACTGTATGGCCGTGGCAGGCTTCTTGCTAACTGTTCTTATATCTTAAATTAATCCATTTCTATAAATCTCTACCTTGCCACATGTCTCGTGGCTTACCAGCATCTTCACATGCTTCTTGTCATGGTGGTGGCTGGCAGTGTCTCTCTGACTCAGCCTTCCACTTCCCAGAATTCTCTTCTCTGCTTGTCCCGCCTATCCTTCCTGCTTGGCTACTGGCCAATCAGTGTTTTATTTACTAACCAATCAGAGCAACATATTTGACATACACAACACCCCACAGCACATTTCTGTGCATGTACACACACACACAAATTTTTTTTTAGTTTTAAAGTAATATAGTGAAGTTTGTAGCTCATTTTACATATGTTTTAGTAATTGTCCTGTCTAGAAAATTTGACCATTATTTGGAAAAGGAAAAGCTGATAAAATGTAACTAGGGGGTCTGGAGAGATGGCTTAGAGGTTAAGAGCACTGGCTGCTCTTCCAGAGGTCCTGAGTTCAATTCCTAGCAACCACTTGGTGGCTCACAGCCATCTATAATGAGATCTGGTGCCCTCTGATGGCATGCAGGCAAAACACTGCATACATAATAACTAAATAAATCTTTAAAAAACAAATAAACAAGCAAACAAACAAAAAAACAACTTAGAAAACCATAGAAGCAGAGGGATAGATCAGTGGTTAAGAATGCATAGTGACCTGGTGGTGGTGGCACACACCTTAAATCACAGCACTCAGTAGGCAAAAACAGGTGGAACTCTGAGTTCGAGGCCAGCCCGATCTACATAGTGAGCTCCAGGACAGCCAGGACTATTACACAGAGAAACCCTGTCACACACACACACACACACCAAAAAAAACAAAAAAACAAAAAACAAAAAAACAAAAAAAAACCACATAAAAGAAAGAGAAGAAAAGGAAAAAAAAAAAAACAAAACAAGAAAAAGCGTGCGTTCTTGCAGGAGACCAGAGTTGGGTTCCTAGCACCCACTAGGGTGGCTCACAGCTGCCTGTAACGCTAGGGGCAGGTGTTCAATGCCTCTGGCCTCTGTGGACACACACCTGCACTCAATTGTCCACCTCCACCACATTTACAGAGATGATCAGAAAGCCCAGACTACTTCACACTTTACTTCATCTAATAAGAGGGGTTTCTAATAATCAGATCCCCGTCTTACTGGCTCAGCTCTGTCCCACTGCCTCTACATTACCTTTCTCAAGTCTGTAGCCCTAGAGCTCAAAACTGTCATCTGTGAGTAATCCCCGGACCTGAGGCCCTTCCCACGTGTACATGGTTAAAAATTAAAAATCTTTAAAAAAAAGAAAAAACCTGTAAAGTATAATGAAAACTCAAGGGTAGAGAAGAAAGATGATCCAATAATCTTGTCTTTTAATTTTTATTATCGTTGTTTTGTCTCTCAGAGTTCTCCAAACTCTTCTATAGCACATTTAAACTCTTCTTGAGTAGTCTTCGTCTGTAATATCCCGCTTGCCTTATGAGTCGGATGGTCTTCTGTTGTTCGAGTATTACTGGCAGCTTTCTCTCAGTTTGTTCGCTTTGTGCCTAGTCACTATTTATTGCGGTTGCTTTTTCCTGTCTGTTTTGGCATCCGTCTTTCATGCTGGGTGCTTTCCTTGACTAATCTCTGGTTTAGAACCTGCAAAGGCTAACTCCTAGAGGCAGAATCCACATTGGCCCTCCCTGTGGTTCGTTAGTTACTCTGAATACAGTGAGAAGGTTAAGGTCGTACATCCTGCCCTGGGCACACTGTATCAGAAACATGTCTTTCTACAGTGTCCAAATTCACTGACTAATAATAATGTTTACAAACCACAGAGAGGCTTCCCACGGGCTGCGGTTCACCTGGCAGTTTCCGTACCCCACTGGTTAAATGAAATGCTAACAGAGCCACCTAGGGAGTTGCTGGGAGCGGACAGACCTGAGTAGTCATGGGGTCAGGCCGAGCTGCAGAAGCACCAGGACACCCAGGGCAGGGCCCAGGACTAGGTGTGGAGGGAGGGACCGGCAGGTGAACACATCGGAGACAATGGGAATGTCCCATCAAGCAGTGGAGTCCATCCTTTGACACGTGCCCAGTAGTGACGCAACAAGTCAGTGGGACTCTGGTTGATTGACGTTTCAGGCCTGGATTCCTGCCATAGTTTTAACAATCCACGTGCCCATATGTTTCCAGTCTTCTTGGTAGGTTTACAAGTGAGACTTTTTTACCTGTACGAGTGAGTCTGTCCCTCATGGGTGGTGCTGGGCAGGGGGGCGGCCTCTCGGTGCCCAAGGGAGTACAGTTGTGCTGCCTCTGCATTTGAACTCGGAATGGAGCCAAGTGCTGCTTCTAAGATGGAGTCACCCGGGGAAAGAGTCACCCAGGGCAAGGCAGTCTGAAAGCCACTGTCCCACACAGCCTAGAGCAGCGCAGTGAGTATAGGATGCAGCCTGGTCTCCATGCAGAGCTCAGAGATGCTGCTACAATCGAAGTGCTCAGAACCCCAGGACTGCTGCTCACGTTCATGTTTACACTGTCTAAACTTTCTTCAAAATCTCCGTGTAGGGTGTTTGCCAGCTTCCCAGCAAAAGTGATGGAAAAGAATATCCACACAGAAGAATTGACATCAGGTATGACTCAGATTGTGTTTGTTGGAGCCTTTTCACTCTGCTTAAGGTTACATACATAGGTAGAGCCACCTTATTAAGGGATGATGAATTCCTATGAAATACAGTGTTGGCTGAACTGTGTCCAGAATGGGGAACATCCCCAGATGTCATTTTCTCCAGATTTGCCCCTCAGCAGAACACGGCCATAGCTAAAGTGGTCTCCCATGCTGTAATGAGTAGATGCTACTGTTCATTCATACACACCTTTATTACTTAGTGGGTGTGTAGCTGAGTTTGGAGGTAAAAGCCCAGGCTCTGGCAGCCTGGACTCAGCTGCCTGTCCTCATACGTTAGATAAAGACAAGTAATGGTGGGAAGCTCGGAGAGATGGGTTCCGTGTGTCTGCACCGGAAAGGACCAATACAAGCTGCTGACATCACGGCTCTAAATGGGGCAAGAATTCGAGCAGGGACTAAGGGAGGCGAGGCATGCACAGTAAGCAGTCTGGAAAGGGTGTGGCCCTAGATCCATCACTGTCTGCTCTGGTCCTGCAGACTGGTCCATGTGGTTCTTGAGAGATGGTCATTTCTGCCCCCGAGTGCAGCCGCAGCCTCGTGAGTGATTGCCCTTGTCAGAAGGAGGACCTGCGCTATTTGAGGGTCCCCCATTCTGGAACCCCAAGTGACTCAAGAGGTTAGGGACAAGGGTGAGAGTAGAGCAGAACGCACAAGACGAAGGCAGTCTTGGTTTTAGGTGCCGTGTGGGTCCATAGGAAGGAAAAGCAGCTTGCAGCAGCCGTAGTGACCAAGCCTGGGTCATGAGACGGTCACCAAACATCAGCCTAATGCCCTGCTTTTCTTAGGTTATGGGACCACATAGATTTACTGTAGGTACTCTGATTTTACATGTGGTTAAAAACAATTTTCCCCTCTAAGGTTGATCCCCAAAGATCAGTATTACTGTGGTGTTCTCTACTTTACCGGGAGTGACATCTTTAATAAGAATATGAGAGCTCACGCCCTAGAAAAGGGCTTCACAATCAACGAATACACCATCCGCCCCTTGGGGGTTACTGGTGAGTGTCTGTGACTGCCTTAGCAATAATTCTTTCATCCAGAGAGACAGTTGTTTCCGAAGATATTTTAGCTGGGGTGGTAAGCATATGCCATTGTGCCTGTAATCCCAGCCTTGGGGGGTCTGGAGGTTGGATCAGCCATGGCTACTCAGCAAGTCTGAGGGCAGCCTAGGCTACGTGAGCCCCCCTCTCAAAAATGAGGTGTTTTAAGATAATAAACAGAGTTTTAGTAATCCTGCCATTTAATTGTAGCTCCTTTATGTTTTTAATCCCACAGGAAATAAAAGATACTTTTAAGACCTCAGTTGATGGTGAATAAGGCAAAAGTCATTTCTAGCTCTGTTAGAATAGACACAGCGGCAGGGCGGTGGTGGCGCACGCCTTTAATCCCAGCACTAGGGAGGCAGAGCCAGGCGGATCTCTGTGAGTTCGAGGCCAGCCTGGACTACCAAGTGAGTCCCAGGAAAGGCGCAAAGCTACACAGAGAAACCCTGTCTCAAAAAACCAAAAAAAAAAAAAAAAAAAAAGAATAGACCCAGCGTAGCTGGGACAGTACTTGCCTTGCATACATGAGGCCCTGGGTTTGACCCCAGTGAAGCAGGAGGAAAAGGATTAATCCTTCTTAGCTACTTGGGATGCCCATTAAAAGATCTTACTGATCTAAAAGGTTTTATTTTGATGTGTCTCCGAGACTTGTGAAGAACTCCCCACGTTCTTCTCTTAGGATCACTAAAACTGCTGACTGAGACTGTAGCAGTTAGTAGAGCGTGTTCTCAGCATGTAATAAGGACCTAGGTGCCACCCCACCACCCCACCCCATGGGGGAGAATAAAACAAAAATTACAGAATAGTTCCTAGGTAATGATTTTCACCTCATGCTTTACGATTTAAAGCGTAGGTGAGAGGACTCGGCAGGTGAGCCCTTCCCAAAGCCTGTGCTGCTTCCTGGGACCCACGTGATAGAAGAAGAACGGATTCCTGAAATCCGTTATCTTCCACACGTGCCCCCTGAGGCATACACATACCCACGTGTAGACATATGCATGTTTACACCACACACACAAAATTAGTAAGTGAATATAGTGGTTTTTAAAATCAGGATTGATTGATCTCTGTAGATCTTGTTTAACATGTCACAGTCTACTGTGTAGTTCACTAACAGTGTCAACTGGGAGAATGGAGTTTACCGTTTTGTCCTAATGTTACATAAAGCAGGGCTTCTATCTCATGTAGACTGGAGCATTGCTTTTCAAGTTTAAACATGCATGCAGTTCACTTAGGTCCTCATTAGACATGAGTTCTATTTCATGGGCACTCAACTGAATTTCATTTCATTGATTTAATTTTGGAGACACCTGCTTCAAGAGTCCATAATTCTGGTAAACTTCTAAATGATGCCATTACTGCTAGCTTAAGAACCATAGCCTGAGTTGGAAAAAAAAAAAAAAAAAAAAAAAAAACAAGATTATTATATGATGGTACAATAGAGATCGAGAAAAAAAGGAAATCATGAGCTAGGGTGGCTTTCCTGGCCACTGCCAGGATACCCGGTCTCTGTTAGCACTGGTAACATGTGACAGAACATGCATGCAGCATGCAGGCCCATGTCAGAAAGTGGAGGCAGGCCGGCAGGAACTTCTTCCACGCGCCTTAGTTACTTTCCCCGTGCTGGAAATGGAGACTTGTTCATGCTGAGTCAGCCTGAACTACTGATAGAGTCCTGCAGGCCAGGTGAGCTCACAGTCTGCAGTAACCAACTTCTCAAACTAGTTCCTTTTCCTTTTTTTCCTACCTGCAGGAGTTGCTGGGGAGCCCCTTCCAGTGGACAGCGAGCAGGACATTTTTGATTACATCCAGTGGCGCTACCGGGAGCCCAAGGATAGAAGTGAATGATGCCAGCCCCCCCCACACCCCACCAGCATATCCCACTAGGAGTCCTAATTTATTTCTCAACCTTTGCTATGTAAGGGTTCTGGTGTTTTTAAGTGATTGCTTCTTCTCTGTGCTTACCATGTACTGTAATCAATAAACCTCTTGAGCTATTGTAGGATACTGATTTTCTTAAAAGCAAGCGTGCTTAAATTTAATGTTTATGAGCACAGCTTACCATGGGCTTAGAAGAGGAAAGTAAGAGCCGAGGTGATAGGAAATGTTCAGTGGGATTTTTATTTCTGCCTTACATTGCAACCATGTTCTCCTCTACTGTCTCGTATTTACTCTCTACAAGTCACTCGGCTTTCCCAGGGGCTGCCTCTGGAAGCTGGTTCAGTATTCTCAGGAAACTGGGGCCTGCCAGGAGTGACGGCACACACCCTTATCCCAGCACTCGGGAGGCAGAGATGGGCAGTTCTCTGAGTTCAAAACCGGCCTGGTCTACAGAGTGAGTTCCAGGACACCAGAGCTACAATGGTGAGACCCTGTCTAAAAGAGAGAGAAGAAGCAAGGGGCCTGCATCAGTGAACCTTTTTTGTTTGGCCTGTTTTCTGTTTGCAGTATATGCTAGTAACCAGAAGACTAGGTGTGGGCTTCATCTCAGAAGCAGCATCCCTCTACCTGAAGTGACTCGTGACTATGGGGATGGGCACATTCACTAGTTTGTCTGGTAGGCCATTCACTGTATATCAGAAGATCATGTTGTATGTTGTATACCCACAAACAATTTCAATTTTTAAAAAAGATTTATTTGAACAGATTGATTGGCTATATCAGAATTGTTTTATTGTAGAATCATGTCAGTATTCTAGACAGGAGGAAAAAAGCCAAAAGTAGTTCACAGTGTAGCACCCCATAGTACTCTGGTGGCTGTGTGTTTCAGTTGCCGGATTTGGTGTTATATATATGCTGGGTGTGGTGGTGCTCGTCTGTAATCCCAAGCCTGGAGCGTAAGAGGATCGTGAGTTTGAGGCCAGCCTGGGCTACATAGCTTACTTTGAGACCCTGTCTCAAAACTCCTCCCCCTACCCCAAAAAGTGGAGGTGGAGGCAGGCGGATCTCTATGAGTTCAAGGCCAGCCAGGCTGACAGCAAGTTCTAGCCCAGCCAGGGCTACACAGTGAAGCCCTGTCTGAAAAAACCAAAATAAAAAATAACAATAATAAAATTAGTGTCTTGCTGTGTGAGCACGAGGAGTCCCATGTTTTTACAACTCATATTCTTTGGCACACTCTTAGCCTTGTCTGTTGCCGGTTACCAGTTGCCTGACTTCGACACGACAGTCCAGGACCACAGTCGCAGCGCTGGAAGATTTCCGGGGCTTGGGCAGTGTCTTTATACCCTCTCCTGGAGCAGACTTGTCCCTCTAGTAGAACTGGCTTGCAAATTTTTGTCCAAAAATGTCGAGCACAGCAAAGTCCTGGGCCACAGTCGGAAGTTCTCAGACAGCTTTCTCCCTCCTGTCCTGTAACAAGTTAGACACGGGTTTTAGTGGTAAATTGCTCATGGCAGCAGATGGGTTAAGGGGGTGTGTGTTGTTCTAGTGGCATGAGTTTGGGGATCTAGGAATGAAGGCTAAAAATAGCAACAGCCAACAGGACCCATTGGTCTCACACAATGAGGGGAAATTCTAGCCCTGCCTAGAATAATAATAAAAATAGTTACTATTGTTATTATTTGTCTTATTAAAGTCAAGGCATCAAGAAGGGATTCCCAGGCCTGGGAAATAAGCAGCACTCCACGAAGCTTTGCTAATGTAATTTTTGGTGAACATGGAATCCTTTTCTTACACAGGGAACAGCCAGCCCAATGGCATGAGCAGGAAAAGCCACTTTACCACGTTACTTTCCAATAGTCTATTATCTCAAAGACTGGAATTTGAGACTTTTTAAAATCACCAAGTGTGGCAGCAAACCCCTTTAATCCCAGCAGAGGCTGTTGGATCTCTGAGTCCCAGGCCAGCCTGGTCTACATAGTGAGTTCCAGGCCAGCCAGAGCTACATAGACCCTGTCTTGAAACAACAATCCATTTTGTATGTTGTACAAGGTTGGAGTGAATGTATTTATTTTCATCTGCTTTGTATGCCGAGGCTCTAGAAATGGGAAGTGGCACTTGGTATACCTCCGGCATAGTGAGTGAATGTGTGTGTGTGTGTAATTGAACACTGGAAGGTTTTCTTCCTAAGCACCTATTACTAGGGGCTTGCCCTGTCCTGGCCAGCAGAATCTCATGAGTTGTTCCAAGAGCACAGGTATGGGATGGAGAAGAAAGCTAGTTTTAGCCTGTGGGGCTGGGAGGGAGAACATGGTTTTTAAAATAAAATCTGCTCAAAATGATGGCCTTACCCTTACTGCTTTGTGATTTCTTAGTACTGGGCTTCCCCTGAGGTCTGTTTTCCTCCGTGGGCCATTTGCTGGTTCCTTCTGCATAGGTACCAACTTGCTCCTCAGTGTTTCTGTCCATTACTGGCCTTGTGTCTTCCACAGCAGTGCAGACATCTGAAGGACAGACAACCAGCTTTAATTAGTGTTACTAACCAAGGCCCAGAAGTACAGGCATGCAGTTACCGGATTGCTAATTTGGTAGCACCTCTACCTTCCATTCTACAATATTTTATATTTCTGACACACTGTATGTCTGATACACACATGTATGTAAGCATACATATGTTTACATACATCAAATAAAATAATTAATAAAATGCAAGTGAAAATGGAAAGATTCAAACCAGTCTACCTTGAACCTGTCCTTTAAAATCATTTTATTCATGTCATTGGTAAAAGGTGTTGACAGGTAATAAATTGTTTCATCAAAAAAGACAGCTGCACAACTTTACTTCACCCAGATCCAGGAACACCCTAGGACCTGCCTTCCACGGACTGTCCTGGCCTATGTGACTCCAATGACGCCTTCAGATTGCAGCCCCCATGGCTTGGAGACCAAGGTTTGCTCACCATTCACACAGACCGTTCCTGGGCAGCACATGGCACTCCTCTGGCACCTCCTTCGAACTCGGCGGCATGTGGCACAGAATGACTTGTCATCATGCAGCTCAAAGCAGAATTTTCCTATGTTACAGTCCTTGTCTGATGCACACTGTGAGCCCTGTGAAGGAAAACTTGTCACAGGCTGGCAAACCTAATGAGACCTAAGAGGCCTTTATCCAACCCATGGGTTGGGGTAGGGGTAGGGGGATGTTGAGATGTTGTGGCAAGCTTTGGGCACCATCTTAATTTTTCAGAGTAATTAGTTTTCTCCAAAAAAGAATATATCAAACTACCTGTGAGAAGACCTTGGTGGCTACTGAGCTTGTGTTTGAAAACTTGTCTTTAATCAATTATGAACCAACCATGCTCCATCCCGGTTTACTTCAAAACCCAGAATTTAATACTCTCATGCTCTTCGTGAAAAATCAAGTTTTTCCTATGTGTCTTACAGATGACAGATCTATGGCAGACGGTCCCACTGTCACGCACCCACTCCTCCCCAGCTGTCCTTCGTTACGTGTACAGTGTACACGCCACATATAGTGTAATGTATAGTATGCATAAATGATAGCAACCCCTAAAACAATTCTGCCAAGTAGATGATTACAATAATGTGTCATGTCCTAAAACGTTTAAGTCCTAATTCCTACATACATGCTGTGTAGCCTTGATCCAAATTCCTGTCTTCACTGCTGAATAGAAAGCTATGCCTATCTCAGGTTGTGAGGAAGACAAATGATTATCAAGGCCTAGCACATGGTACTGCTTTCATTATACACTGATTTGTAGACAAATTCAGAGCCCTGGCCCGAAACCCACTTTATTGCCTTTAGCTTTCCCTGGCTTTTTGAGAGGTTTCATCTGCAGTCCAGGTTGGCCTCTGCCTCACTCTCAGCTCCCTATTCTGCATTCTCTGCCTCCCGAGTGATGGGATTACAGGTCTGTGCTAATAGTCAATGACAAGAGAAAACGGGTTTCCTTGCAACCTCAGTCCTGCATCAGTTCACATAGAGGTGAGGGTGTCCTGCCTGATACGATGTTATCATTGCAGTTGGTCTCAGAGTTGCCTCGCTCTGGCTGCACTTACCTTCCCAGCACCTTGCACATCAGCAGAGCTCTTGATGTTGTTGAAATCCAGAACCAGAGCTCCCAGGGGTGAACAGAACCAGCTGAGTCCAAGCAAGGCCACCAGTACCATCCTTCAGTCACTCAGGTCTCTCCGGAGTTCCCAGTACCCCTTGCGTCTTCTGAGGCTAGGCTGCTGCCAACTCAGAGCTGAGTGGTCCTGCGTGCAATCTGCAAGTCGCCTGCAGCAGCCCTTTCTGAAAGAGAAGCGAATCTGCCCAAGGACTGTGTGTTAGATGAGACAGGCCGGGTCTGACCAGCATGCTTTTCCGAAACTATTTATAGCCAGATGTGGCCCCTCTTCTCCCTTACAACCCACTTGTTTCCTTCCTCTTTACCCCACACAGGCTCCAACAGATCCCTTCAAATCTTTGATCAATAGTTCAAAACAAGGACTCAGTGGAAGGAGACCAGAGGCAGGGCCACAGCGGCGGAGGCTCCTCCAGGCAGGAATCCCTCTTAATTATCGCATATCAAAGTCAGTTCAAAGGGCTCCCAGGAGAGAAGGATGTTGGTATCAAAGGCAGTCCCAATAATCACCTGCATTTCCGACCCTCAAACCTTTGGGAGGAGGGGCAGACTAAGATGTGTTTTCACAGCTAATGTACTCAAAGAAAGAATGACTCACATTAGCCAATATGCTATTATAGATGTTTAAAAGAAATAAAACAAAATAAAACTAATTATTGAATCTACTCTGAAGTCGAAGGTGGAGAAGAGTGCCTTTTCCTTAGCCCTGACGTCTGCGCTTGAAAGTCCCAATAGCTTCCGAAGTGTGACTATGGGATCACTTGCTCTGTTCAGATAAGTGTCACTTGGGAAATCACTCTTCTTACAATGAAAACTGAGCTGTTTGAAGTCAGAGGTATTTTATTAGAAAAATAATGGAGTATATAAACATCTGGCCTTATTTTCAAATATCTTAATTACTTTTTAAACTGATGTTTTAAAAAAGCATAAATTGCTGGGCGGTGGTGGCGCATGCCTTTAATCCCAGCACTCAGGAGGCAGAGCCAGGTGGATCTCTGTGAGTCGAGGCCAGCCTGGTCTACAGAGTAAGTTCCAGAAGAGGCACCAAAACTACACAGAGAAACCCTGTCTCAAAAAACAAACAATAATAATAATAATAATAATAAAGTAAAATAAATAAATAAATAAGCATAACTTAGCACCTATACTCCCAGTACATGGGAAGGGGGGGCAAAAGGATCAAGAGTAGTTCAAGGTTAGCCTTGGCTACATAGCAAGTTGGACCCTGTCATAAGAAATAGTAATCATTTTTTTGAGATTTTATTTTTAATTATGCACACACAGTGGGGATGGGGTTGTGCATGTGAGTGCAGTGCCCAAGGAGGCCAGAAGAGGGCGTGAGAGCCTGAGGAGTTAGAGTTACAGGTGGTAAGCTGCCTAATGTTTGTTCTTCATTACTGAGCCATCTTTCCAGCCCCTACATTGAATTATTATTTTTTTTTTTGTTTTCTTTTATTTTCAAGACAGGGTTTCTCTGTGTACCCCTGGCTGTCCTGGAACTTGCTCTGTAGACCAGGCTGGCTTTGAACTCACAGAAATCCTCCTGCCTCCACCTCCTCAAGTGCTGGGATTAAAGGCATGAGCCACCACTGCCCAGCTTCCAAAATTGAATATTTAAAACGTCTGCTTTGACCTTTTCTCATATATAAAAATTTTATTTTGAAATGTAGTCTTATGTTGCCCAGGCTGCCCTCAAACTCCAGGCTCATCTCCCTGCCTCCACCTCTGAGCAGCAACCGCCGAAGCTACCTCGGTCTGGCAGAGAAGTGGAGGGAGTACCTGGGTGGTTGGTGCGCTTCTCAGCGTTTGGAATACTTTCAAGAGGAAACAGACCAGATGTGGGAAGCAAAGACCTCTTAGTTCTCTTCACACTAGTCATTCTTTTCCGTGGGGACTCAGCCCACGACTGTCTAAGATCTAACAAGGCAGGGGCCTGGAGAGTTGCCATTAAGGGAACTGGCTGCTCTTGCAGAGGACCTGGGTTCAATTCCCAGCACCCACATGAAGGCTCACAACAGTCTGTAACTCCAGTACCAAGGAATCGGATGCCCTCTTCTGACCCCTTTAGGTAGCAAGCAGGCACATACGTGGTGCTCATACACAAAGACAGGCAAAACATTTGTACATAAGGTAATAAAACCTTTAAAAATTAAATAAAATCTAACAAGACCCCATGACTTTGCTCGCTCTTCCAGCAGGACCCTGACACAGCCAGGGACTCCTATGACATGCTGTGGTAGTGAGGACATTCTCAGTTGGGAGTTCCCCAGCAGGCCTCTGCTCTCAAGCTGCAGGGTGGGGTGGGGGGCTCTTTCTGTACAGCCTCCTTCCAGGCAGCTCTATTTTATACAAGCATCATTTGCACTGCTAACATCAAAACCCTCGGGTAGTTCAATAAGCGTGGGAGTAGGGGAGTTAGTGAATCCATTTTGAAGGTACAAAATCAGGTCCCAAGGAAGAACTCCAGCTGCCTTTTGCATGCTGGTTCTGCTTCCTGCCCTCTCCTGAACTGCAGAGCATGTCAGGGAACCCAAAGCTTTGGGGTACACACAGGTGAAAGATGGATAGAAAGGCGATCCTGTGACACGAACCGTCAAGTTCTTGTGACCGACTGTTGGAAATAAACTATATAACTGAAGATCTGGAGTCTAGAAGAGTCTAGGATGGACGGTGGTGTCCTTTTATTATGACAAGCACTGAAAAGTCTAATGCAGGCATAAATAACTTCAGAGGGGACACCATATACACCTTTTAGAGAAAAAGGTGGGTGGTCACAGGACAACTAATATTTGAACTGATTTTTGAGGGATGTAGGTTAAGAGGCAGGTGGCAACCAGGGAGTGGTGACACGCGCCTTTAATCCCAGCAGGCGGATCTCTGTGAGTTCGAGGCCAGCCTGGTCTATAGCGCAAGTTCCCGGACAGTCAGGGCTACACAGAGAAGCCCTGTCTCAAAAAAACAAACAAACAAACAAACAAAGGCTCACGGTGGTGATGGTTGGTGAGGGTTCTTGTTCTGGATAGAAGTTTTCCAGGCTGGAAAGGCGATTCGGGGAGTCGGGGTAACAATGAGATTTGAGGAAAGCTCTCCAAATTATCACCTTGATTCTAATATCGAGATGTGAGATTAACCGCTATGGCTCCACTCTCCTGAGCCAAGTGGCTACAGTGCCAGACCAGCATTGGAAAGTGTCTCTGTCTGTCTGTCTCTGTCTCTGTCTATCTCTGTCTGTCTGTCTGTCTGTCTCTCTCTCATACACACACACACACACACACACACACACACACACACACACACACTACTGAAGAAATGTGGACCTTCAGAGTCAGGCAGATCCAATTCAGTCACCAGCCTGACTTCCTGGCTCCGCTTTCCATTCCCCCGAACTCACGTCACAGCATTTAGAAAACGCTCCTCTAGTTGGCTACCTACTTGGTTTTTCACCTAGGCAGCAAGCCCTGAGAGGGTAGGGCTCTCACGAATTGATCTTTGGAGCATCAGACTTGAATACTAAGCACATAATAAAAGCTAGAAAAAAAAAAAAAAAAAAGCAGGATTTTGCACCGTAGTCCAGGCTCCTAGGAACGGGCAGCTTCAGCCTTCTTGGTTTGGGATCTGCAAGTGTGAACCACCATCCTTGACAAAGCTCTGAAACTTTTCATGTGACAAACAACTGCAGAAATAAACAGGTTCGTGTGATCCTTCTGATGTGGGCAAGTTGCCAAGGCAACTTATAGAAGAATGAGTTTATTCTGGTTTACAGCTCCTTGGAGACTGTATGGCAGGGACAGCAGGACAGCAGGGACAGCAGGACAGCAGGTATCAGACATAGTGGCAAGAACAGGAAGCTTAGACCGCACATTTTCAGCCACAAGCCCGACACAGAGAGAGCAAACTAGAAGCAGGTCTTTGACTCTCCAAGCCTGCCCCAGTGACATCCTTCCTCCAGAAAGGCCACACAACTTACCTCCTGAAACAGCAACCCCAACTGAGAACCAAGAGTTCAGATGTCTGGGGCCGTGGGGATGTTTCTGATTCAAACCACCACACCCGCATGCCTAAAACTCTAAAACGTTTCTTACTACTGTGGTTTGGATGTTAAATGTCTTCCATAGGTTCATGTGTTTGAACAACTGGTCCCTAGTTGGTTGTGCTGTTCTGGAAGGTTGTGGAACCCAGAGGAGGTGGAGCCTTGCTGGAAGAAGTGAACCACTGGAGATGGATTTTTAGGTTTGGTAGTATGGCCCCGTTTCTTGCCCAGTCTCAGCTTCCTGGCTATGGACAGACTGTGACTAGCCACCTCGCACTCTACCACTGTGCCTTCCCCACTGGGATGGACTCTATTTATCCTTGAAGCACAAGCTAAACAAACCCTCCCTCCCTCCCTCTTTTAAGTTGCTTCTTGTTGCGTCGAGATTGGTCACAGTAGAAGGAAAAGCCGAGGCTGTCCGTCTCTCAGGCCAGTGCTTTATACCACCAAGTAAACTCCAACAGCCAGCAATCACGTTGCTTTGCTATGCTTAATGCAGTTCAGCAGAGCAAACTCTCCCCTGACCTCAGGCCTCGTTTTACAACAAGGCTACTGTCTCTGGCTCTGAAAAGCCAGGGTCGTTTTAAGGAGAGTGGAAATACGAGGGCAGGGTGATGGGAAAAAGGCTGGTGTATCTTCGAATCTGCCAAGGCCACCTGCCCATTAGTTACCAAGGTGTTCCTCATCTTGGAGACCATCTCCACTCAGGATTAGGGATAATAGAGCAGTGGGGGGGGGGGATGTCAATGAAGGGGCGTGAGAGAAGTTTTAAAAGGCATCTGCTCTGTTATAGTTCAGATCTGAAATATCCTCCACAGGCTCGTGTATTTGGACACTCGATCAACAGATGGTGACGGCTGTGGGGCCTCCGCAGGGGGGACACCGTCACCAGCCAAGGGCTCCATACCACACCGGTGGTGCCTAAGGAGTTCGTCTTGAGACCTCCACCCAAGCCAAGACTCACGGCTACAAAAGAAATGGATCTCAGGGAGAACCAAATAGCAAGCAAGTTGGGTTTATTTTTTTAGTTGTTGTTTGAGATATGATCTCTCTATGTAGTCCTGGCTGTCCTGGAACTCTCTAGGTAGACGACGCTAGCCTCTAAGTCACAGAGATCCTTCTGCTTCTGCCTTCCAAGTGCTAGAATTAAGATATGTGCCAACATATCTGGACTTTTCAAAAAAAAAAAAAAAAGGTTACATTTATGTGTGTGTGTGTGTGTGTGTGTGTGTGTGTGTGTGTGTGTGTGGTGTGGTATGTGTGTGGTGTATGTGTGTATGGTGTGGTATGTGTGTGGTATATGTATGTGTGTGGTACATGTGTGGTGTGGTGTGGTGTGCACGTGTGTGTGTGTGTGTGTGTGTGTGTGTGTGTGTGTATAGGGGAGCATATGGTGCCACACACCAATACTTGTGTACAGAGGTCAGAGGACAACTTTCGGTGGGTGGGTTTTCTTCTTCCATGATGGAACTCCCAAGTGCTGAGCTCAGGTTATCAGGCTTAGCAGTAAACCCTTTTACCCCCAACCACCTCAGCAGCCCAGAGGTTGAGCTCCTTTACAGTGGGTATTTCTGGCTCCCAGGTTACATCTCTAACGGCTTCTGAGGAACACTCCTGGCCTTTGTTTTCTGACATTGGCCCATAGAATATAATTTGTAGTGATGTTAAAAGTCACAGAACTTTTCTGAGTAAACAAAATTGTAAGGTGGATTTAAGAGGGGCACTGTTTGTGTTTTAGGGAAAAGACTTGAATCATAAAAACTCAAGGCTATACTTCATTTTGGCCATAAGTATGTGCAGTCTAGTCACTGTCCTTGACGATCTAGGCTGAGATGTCTTTGAGAATGAATCATCTGGCCCTAAGTGAGCATCATTTATTAATTACCTTTGGCAAGATGTCTTTGGAAAATGCATCGTCTCTGTGGGCCGTTCGGTTCTTTTATATATAGAGAGAGACTTACTTACATTTAGTTATTTATTGCGGTGGGGAACATGCATGTATCGTGGAAGGCAGAGGACAGCTTGTAGGAATCAGTTTTCTCTTCCACCTTTGTGGGTCCCAGGAAGTGTGGGTCCCAGGAAGTGTGGGTCCCAGGAAGTGTGGGTCCCAGGAAGTGTGGGTTCCAGGTCCAGCAAGTGCCTGTGCCCGCAGAGCCATCTCAACAAGCCATTCTTAGGCCCTTATCAGTGTAGTCCAAGGTCTCCGGACTATGTCAGCAGTAAAAATACACCAGGTCTGGGGTACAGACTCCCTTTCTCTCCCAGCCTTTTCTCCCTCTGCCCATATCATTCCCTATCTTTCTGTTTTGCCTTAACATGTCTTGCAAAGGCGGGTCACTTGGGGCAGATCTTTGAGTATAACCCCACTTGAAATTTGAGGCACAACGTGACCAGTGTGAACTTCCAAGGTCACAAACCACAGTGCACCATGGTGCCACTCTGCCAAGATGTACTCCGTCTCCTGAAGCTGCAGGTGAAAATAAATCTTCCCCTTAAGTGTTTTTTTTTTTTTTTTTTTTTTTTTTTGGGTCTGGCGTTTTGTTGTAAGAACAAGAAAAAATAACTAATGCGTGTTCAAAGGAGCCTCCCTGTCCTTGGGTCAGTCCACTGAAGTTCACAGGAGGCCTACAGCAGTCAGATCCTTGCGGAACCCAGCTGGGACCCCTTGAACAGCAAGCGGCTCCCTAACATGGCTGTCTTTTGAAGAGTCACCACCCAGTACCCATGAGCTGCAGAACAAAGCAAGCCTCTTGCGCAGCTGGGCTGAGATGCTGTCACTGAAACGCCCCAAGGCAAGGATTAGGGTTTAATTGAAGAGATCAAGCTATTCCTCTTATTTTGTAGTAAACACCTGGGCCCAAAGAACTCTACTGTTAAATGCTGTTGAATAAGCTGAGGTGAAATGAAAATTCCCCAGAGAAATTTCCAGAGGTTCCTCGCTTGGCATTTCAGGCCTGATTACTGACCCAGGTGAGAATTGCCCGTTTATGCTGACACCTGCATTCTCCCAAATTAGGGCCTCGGAAGTTCAAACCCACGGCAGCATGCAGATGATTTATGTTCAGTTAGGAAAGAAGAGTTTTGTTATGGTTCCTGTGTCAAAGCCGCTTTGACTTCCATAAATTTTGCTTTTCTTTAAAAGAAAATCAAAGGAACTTAAATGGGCAAGTCTTTGGCAGACTCTCACAGGAAATGCTCGGTAAAATCAGAGATGAGAAAAGGCATGTGGGGGTGGGAGAGGGCGGGGGGGGGGGGGGGGGAGGCAAGCAAGATTGATGGTACAGTCAAAACATGAGCGGATTCTAGTATCCCCGGTCTGCAGACTGAGGAGAGAGGAGACCTAGCTTCAGAGCATGCTGAGGAGGAGCTGGCTGGCGAGCGGCAGCAGAGTGTGGGTGCAGCAGTCCAGACAGTGTGGACAGGAAGCCCTGAACCCAAGGACAGCTCCTTCCTCCCGTTATGTGGGAATAGGGAAGTCTTGCTACCTCTGAACCTCAGTTCCTCTTGAGCACCAGGCTTCTCACACCATCTTCTGTGGTATTATGGTATGTTTGCCCTGGCTCTCCAGGGGCCAACTCCAGCAGTCACTGCTCAATCCACGTTCTTGGTAAACAATGATTTTGGACCTATGAAGTAAAGGGGTGCTGACAAGGGCCCCCCTCTTCCAGAAGACAGTGCCAAGCTCTCTGCTCTCCACACAGAGGTCCACGGCCAGTAGCACCAGGTTCCCTGGACCTTCCTTCCTGTTGTCTTTTGTTCTGAAATAAAAGGTCTGATGTTTTTTCTTACCATTTCTAGATCCGCCCTCCCCTTCCTCCCCCTTCCCCCCCCCCCCCATGCCTCACCTGCCCTTCCTCACCATGGGCACTCTCTCTTTTCTTGCTCTTCTGGGCCATTCTGGGCCACAACTGACACACGCACTGTACAAAATACCTTCAAGGGTGACAGCAAGCCTCTGAAAAGGCAAGGAAAGAGAAAAGTGAAACCGGCCATATCTCAACAACTCTCTTTTGGTTGGCGAAGGACCCAACTTGAGACAGGGATCTTATTCATTTGAATGGATTGTTACCTGACTCTCACTGTAGTGTCCTGTTATCAATGCCACTTACATCCCAGGAAAAAATGGTTATAGTTATGTTGCAAGAGTGATCCACGATGACTTCTTTTTCTCTTCTATTATCATCATCATCACCATCATCATCATCATCATCATCATCATCATCATCATCATCATCATTACCACCATCATCATCATCATCATCATCATCGTATCATCATTATTTTAAGGCAAGACCTCACAGTCTGGCCTTAAAGTCCAGGATGTCTCTAAGCTTGCATGTCACTGTCTCTGCCCCCCAGTACTGGGGTTAGAGGCCTGTGCACCCCCTCCCCCGTGTGCTGCCTCATGCTTGGTTCCTCGAGGACCTCTCAGTCTTTTGAGATCATCGTATGAGACATCTTCATGGTATTCCCTTTGATTTGTTAGGTTTAGGCTAGAGGCCAGTTAGGCCTCACCAGCCTGCAGTAGCCCCTACCCCTCCAGCCTCACTGGCGAGAGGAGACACTGAGAGCCTCTAACAGGCTTCCCAGATCCTGGGAGTTCAGTAGAGGCCTGATAAATCCTGAGCAGACAGGTGCTCGGGTTACACCGGCATCTCTCACCATCTCTGTCCTCATAGCTGACTCAGAGACCCCTGTTGCTTACAAAGAGAGAAAGACACGCTACTAAGAGCCTGTCTAAGAGCCTGTAACTCAGACAGACTCCACAGGTGCCTGGATTCCAGGAGAGCGACCTAATTCCTCTGCAAAGGACATCGGCAGGACCTTAGATTACTAAACCCATGGACATGAGAGGGCCAAGGACATTGCCCAGCGTCACATCCTCTAAGTCAGACATGCACAAGTTCCCTTCTCTCTAGCATGCCGGAAGATGCCTCCTTCCCTTCCCCAAAGCCTCACAGTAGACTTCTTTGCTCATTTGGATGATCTGAAATCCCTTCCTTTCTCTTCAGTCCTGACTCTCTCTGGCGTTGAGTAAAGCTGTGGCCTCAATGTGCCTGCCTTATACCCTTCCCTCCTATATGTTAAGAGTAAACACCATGCAGGAAGGAGGGGACTGGACGGACAGAAGCACACACAACCTAGAGTTCCTGCCCATTCTCAACCATTGCTTTCTGCTTATACCTTCATCCCGATATTCTTTTCCATCATTTCAGCCCTTCTCTCTTATTTCTCTTTATTCTCTTATTTTTCTTCTTATAATCTCTTGAAATACATGTGTACGTATGTATTTATTTATTAAATTTATTTTGAGACAAGGTCTTATTATGTAGCCCTGGCTAGCCTGTAACTTACTATGTAGATCAGGCTGGCCTCAAACTCACCAGTCTGCCTGCCTCTGCCTTCTGCGTGCTGGGACTCAAGGTGTGCTCCACCACGCCCAGCTTGCTCTCTAGAATGTGACGGTGCTCCTATTGAGAACAAAGAGACTGTGGTTTGAGGAAAGAGCTAAGAAGGAGTTAGCCATTGTCGAAGGGGCTTTGTTAGGAGAGAGTGGGCAGGTCTCACAAGCAGGAAAGCATGAGTGATGTAACCATCAGGCTGTGCCCTACCCTAAGTTACTTCATATTGTATCAAACCATAGTTTTTCAGACTGTCCCTTGCCCTAGGAGACTCCGTTTTATTTTATTTATTTTTTTTATTTTTTCAGAGCTGAGGACCGAACCCAGGGCCTTGTGCTTGCTAGGCAAGCGCTCTACCACTGAGCTAAATCCCCAACCCCAGAGACTCCGTTTCACAAGCAGCTTTTGACTCCATTTTGAGGGAGGTAGAGGACGACAGCTCTGGAGTGAACTCATACACTAGTACCCTCAAGTCTGTTCAGCATAGACCAGTAGAGGATTTATTCCTGGGAGTAGAGAGGGAGCCACCATATAGATCTATTGTATACTGAGACAGTAGAGGCACATGGGTGTGTTAAAAGGGAAATCGGGCCTCAGAACTTACCAGTGTGAACAAGAACCTGAAATGAAGCTGTGTCTACAGAGGCTAATTCAAACATCAGTGACTGTGCAGAATTTGGAATGTCACAGTAGGTCTGGGAGTCTGATTACAGTTTCTCTTGGGCTATCTTTGGCTCTGCAAAGAGCCATGTGCCAGATCTAACAACCTGATATACAGATTAAAAAAAAAAAAAAAAAAAAAAAAAAACACCACCACCACCACCAACAACAACAAAACCTTTGGAATGTATTAACTTAACAAAACTTTGTTTTCCGCCAATTGGAAGGGCTAAAATACTATGGGGTGACATCTGAGGCCTATAGCTGAGATTCCCCCCAACTGCAGAACCCACCTCCCTGATGTTTCCACCAGTGTATTTTCAGAATGCCTTGACTACTGCTTTCTTTGTTCTATTATCATAAAAACTCCACCAAACTGCTTCCATGTTGGAACATTGTATTCCAGTGAGACCTACATCTCTGTTTCTGGGCGATGGTCACTCCATTTTTTGGCTTCAGAATAAACTATTTCTTTATTCCCTTTGCGTTGGGAGCTGTGTTTTTGCATTGACACCAGACACACTGGACCAAGGAAAGCCTTATAGATCCCTTGTATGGTCCCCATAAAGTGATGGAGACTCAACATTGACATGGCATGGCCTCACACCAACCTGCCATCGGACACTGGGTTTGGAGGAGAAGCCGTGGACACCCCACCGTCCCTGGAGTTTCAGCTTTCTGTGGCTCCCTGAGCTTGATACAGCCTAATTGACTGTCTGCTCATCCACCTGTTCACTCGCAGACCCAAATATGCTGTTTCGTGTTGTGAGCTTGAGTTCAGCCCTCTACATCATCCTGGACTCCACAGCTTTGCTCTCAAAGCCTGACTCCAGCAGCTCCCTCCTGGACTGGTCTGGTTCATTATCTTATCTGTAGAGGCTCTCTCTTCACCTACTTCTGACACCTTTTGAACTCTGCTACAACCTCTTTGACTTGTGTTCATTCTGAAAACCACATATATGCATATAGATATATGGACATATTTACTGTGTGATGTGTGATATAAAAGTTAACATTAATAGTTGAGATTAGCTGGGTGGTGGTGGCGCATACCTTTAATCCCAGCACTCAGAGAGGCAGAGATAGGCAGATCTCTGTGAGTTTGAGGCCAGCCTGGTCTACAAAGTGAGTTCCAGGACAGTCAGGGCTGTTACACAGAGAAACTGTCTCAAAAAAAAAAATGAGATTAGACAGCTGGTGTGGGCTAACCACTCCTAACTTAACCTAACCCTAACCCTAAGCCTGACTGGCCTGGACTCGCTTTGTAGACCAGGGTCTCCATGATCCCCCTAGCCAAGAGGGCAGGTGACTTTTCAGAGCTCTAGGACCTTTTGAGAGATATCCTATGGTATAGAGAAAAGGGTGCTTGGAAAGAAAGTAAGACACATCCCAGAGCACGCGTGCAAGCTTCTCAAAGAGCTGTGGTTTGTTTTTGACAGCAGTCTATATTCCACTTTGGTGGGTTTTGAAGCTATTATCATCAAAGGGTTACAAAGGGACCACACTTGACAGGATTACAAGCGAGAAGCAAGAGGCGGGATCACTGAGATGAAAGACAGAAAATCTCTGCTGTACAAAAAAGTGAATAATCTTGTTTGTGAGATTACCAGAGAAGTATCTGGGAGAGGAGTGGGGCCCTGCCCAACATCGTCATATACAGACAGGCCTTCAGCCTGGTCCATTGCTGTTTTAACATAAAATATTGGCAGTTCGGCGGAACTCTTGTTTCTCAGCTGGAGAGAGGCTTCATCTGGCGGAGGGGCACCTTCCCTTGCTCACATTCCATAACTTCTTCTCTCTTGCTACTGGTTAGTCTGGTCTGATCCCCCACACACAGGGTAAGAGGGTTAAATCACAGACATCATGTAGTTAATACCAGTACAACCCCTCAGAACCAATTTAAAGCAGCTAAGAGGCACAGAAGTGAAGCACTTAGGCTAGGCGTACCTGGAATCCTTTTTGAATTTCCTGTCTGTTCTGTGGGTTATGTCCTAGCATCTCAAAAATTTGTCTAGATTTATATGGTGGTGGTGGTGGTGGTGGTGGTGGTGGTGGTGGTGTGTGTGTGTGCATGATATCTGTGTAGGGACACGTTGCAGAATATTTGATCACACTGTGTGAAGATGTGTCTCTGTTTTTACCTCATCTGCCTAAGGCACCTTCTGATTGGTTTGATAAAGAGCAGAACAGCCAATAGCTAGGCAGGAGTGGATAGGCGGGAATTCTGGGGAGAGACTGGAACTCTGGGAAAGAATCTGAGGTGGGAGATTTGCCAGTCAGACAGGGAGGAAGGGGGCTGTATAGTATGGAGGAGAGATAATGAGCCACACAGCAGAATGGAGATTAATATAAGTGGGTTGATTTAAGTTATAAAAGCTAGTTGGGAACACGCCTAAGCTAAAACCAAGCTTCATATTTAATAAGTCTCTGTGTCATTATTTGGGAGCTGGTGGTCCAAAGAAAGTCCAGATATAGACACCCATGCCTCCATGTGTGTGTAGAGATGAGAGGACAGCTTTGTGAAGTTAATTCTCACCTTCCACCTTTACAGGTATTCTAGTTTGACTTCTGTTGATGTGATAAAACACTGACCAACTTGGGAAGGAAAGGGTTTATTTGGCTCGCACATTTACGTCACAGTCCATCATCGAGGAAACTCATGGAAGGAACTCAAGCAGGAACCTGGAGGCAGGAACTGGAGCAAGGCCATAGAGGAGCATTGCTGACTGCTTATAGCTCACTCAGTCCTCTTAGGATTCCCAGGACCATCTGCCCAGGAGTGGCACCATCACAGTGGGTTAGAACCTTTTCCATCCATCAACGATCAAGAAATAACACACAGGCATGACTGCAGTCCAATGGGATGGGGGCAGTTCCTCAGTTGATGTTTCTTCCTCCCTAGTGACCCTAATTTGTGTCAAGTTGGTACAAACTAACCAGCACATGTAGGTTTTGGGGATCGAGGGCAGATCACTAAACTTGTACAGCAAGCTTTATCCACTTTCCATCTCACCCACACTTTTAAAAACATTTAAAAATCAAAAGAATGGTGCTCAGGGAAAGAAAAAAACCTACACCCAAGAGCAGGGGTATGGGCTCCTCCCAGCTGTAGTTAAGTGTCTTGTCTTAGCCATGGATACTATTTTGGTGGATCTTAAGTCATCTCTAGGGCTAAATTATTTTCTCTTGGTAAATGAGATTATGAATTGGCTCTGGAGTGGCTTTGGGGGTGATCATAGGATTGCACAGGGGGGTTAGAACATGACATTACTGTAAAGGGAGTTTCTGTGAGACTCTAGAAATCTGCAGGTTTGTAGGAGAGGAAGAAAAACTTAACCAGATGCTATTACGTTGAGTTCTTCGTTACCTGCTGGTGAAAGTGTTGTGGGAATCTTTCTGGAGTAAGTACTCCGACATCCCTGAGAGTGGAAGAGGAGAGATGTCAGCAGTGGGCCGAAGCCAGGACGGCTCCTGACAGGCCTCAGTATCCGGTCCAGTCTGCATTTGCATGTTTATACACAAAAACCACAACGTGGAGTGAAGAACCAAGGGAGACTTTCCAGAAGTGTCTGCGGCAGTCAGCGGGCTGTCAAGGGCGATGGCCCATGGTTTCATTGGTTTCCCCAGGTCGTTCTGAGCCAGGTAGCAAGGGAAGTCATGCTCGGCACACAGGCAGTACAAGCAGTGCTTAAGTAAATAATTAAATGAACCAACAAATTGGTATCTAGTAATTGACCCTTTCTACCTTATTTTACCTCCAAAGGCTTCAAGGATGCTCTGGATTAGAGAGCTCCTTCCTATGTCCCCATACTTCCCTGTCTTCTACCCTATTTGCATTTTCTTCTCTGAACTGTGATACCATAATTTAATGGATTTATTTTTTTTTTTTTCCTTTTTTTTTTTTTTTTTTTTTTTGAGACATGGTTTCTCTGTGTAGCCCTGGCTGTCCTGGAACTCGCTCTGTACACCAGGCTGGTCTCAAACTCACAGAGATCCACCTGCCTCTGCCTCCCGAGTGCTAGGATTAAAGGCCTGCGCTACTACCGTTCAGCTAAAGGGTTTATGGAAGCTAAAGATTGGCTGTCTATAACTCCTTCAGGGTTAGAAGCACAGATCTTTGCCTTTTCAGGAATTGAAAGTCTCAGTCTGCCTGGTTTAAGATGGACATATGAATGTACGAGAACAGAGGATCATCATTTGATGGCAATCTGGCCAAAAAAAAAGATGTCATTACTTGGGACATCAAACCATAGAGACAGTATATAATAATACAGCATGGTGCTGTGCTCAATGTTAAAATTAGTGCCAAAAATGAAGGGCCTTTCCCCACAACCAGTGGCCTGAGAATCATGCTGCTATTAAATCATTAATACGTAAGGCAGAAGCTGATATACATTTGACTTCATAAATCTTGGAAGGCTGAAGACATTGTCATCTGAGTTGTCAGGTATACACACACAGAGCACTGTCCTTTAAACATGGGACATTATGGTGCTGCTGCCAGTTTACCAAGGTTCATCAGGTCTTGTGAGATAACAGTCCTGGTCATCTTAGTTTTGGAGTTTAGGATGAGAGCCCATATCACCTAAGAAGGGCCTGCTGATAGCTACCTAGTGGCATCATGGCAAAACACACTCAAGAGCTGGAATGAATTTAAAGGAAAATAGTATGAGGCTACAATCACCGAGTATGTATTATACCAACAATGCCTGTCTAAAAGAAACAGTCAAACAAATAAATCACAAGTTTACAACTTTAAGAAATCATCATTCTTTCATTTGTTTGAGGAGAACTTTTAACTTTTTCTTTTCCTATTTTTTTTAAACCAGTCACAAATTTAAATAACTTTATCTTCAGGATGTTAAGATTCAAAAGGCTTGATTTTAATAAACAGCTTCTAGAGTTCTAGTCTGGTGGGGTCGGCCTTTGTTGGACCTGAGGAGGTAACAGCATACATCCTCAACTGGGAAGAAGCTGAGTAACAGCTAATTACCAGTCTTCTCCTTGGAATGTGACTGCCCTGTGTAGTAAGTTCGGGAAAGGCAGTGGGGTGTGAGGCCGACTCTTGGTCCAAGGCTTCTGCCCAGGATGTGCTAGTCCAAGCCTCCCCAAGACTTCAGCCATAGAAAGCTGTCCATGGCTGAAGTCTCCCTGGGGAGCCATCTCCTTTGGGCAGGAGTTTACTTCTGGGCATCTTCGTTTCAGGAAATGAAATCAATGAGGCCCGGGAAGGTCAGGAAATTTACCCAGGATCAAACAGCTTGTCAACTAGGTAAGATCTGAACATTAGACTTCTGTTTTCAAAGTTTATTCTCTCCTGTTCACCACACTATACATCCCCAGTCTTTCTGAGTTGCTTGAAGACCACAAGGCCACAGTTTCAGTTTACTCCAACTGGAGGAATATGTCACTTTGTGCCCCTAAACTGTCCTCTGTGTAAATGGAATTATAGTGCCTCATTACAGAGTGCTTAAGAAGAAATAGCTTATAGGTTTGTGTCAGCAGGCTGTACTCTAACCTAGATGTGATATATTGAAAGGTATTTTTGCCATAAAAAAAAAAATACCCTGCAGGGCTGAATAGATGGTTCAGCAGTTAAAAGCATGAACTGCTGTCCGAGAGGACTCAAGTTTGATCCCCAGCAGGACAGGTGGCTCACAACACACACACACAGACACACAGACACACACACACACACAGACACACACACAGAGAGAGAGAGAGAGAGAGAGAGAGAGAGAGAGAGAGAGAGAGAGAGAGAGAGAGAGAGAGAGAGAGAGGACAATTTAAATAAAAATAAATCGTAAAAAAAATACCTCGCAAACATTTGATGCCCCTTTGGACATTCAGAATGGACTCTTTGGGTAGGAATTCCCCAGACACAGTGTCCAACCCTGACTCATAATGTGTTCACAACTGTATAAGGTCCTGGATGAGTCTTTGGGGAGTAGAGGGCAGGGTCCTTGTCCCGAAATAATGGGCTGGGAGCCAACCTGCAGGTTTAGCTCAACTTTTACCCTGTCTGTTTGCTCGATCTTTGGTCAGCAGTGGAAGCCCAGAGCCCATGTGATCCAGAAGTATTTCCCAATTTCTGAGGGGAAATTACTCACGGACGGTCTCTCCCCTCCTCATGAATCCAGGTACTTCCCCATCTTATGAAAGTGAAATTCACTTTCCTAATTATTAAAGCATGTATTTCCAAGTTTTGGAAATTTTACAAAATAAAGTGTAAAGAAGAAAATGAAAATCATGCTCCTGTCAAAATGTGGTAAGAATTTTCCATTTTTCCCTACGCAGGTACACAAACTACCCGCTGACTTATTCTATTTTCATAACTACCCAATCTATTACCAGTCCACAAGTAGCCATGATTTATGTCTTTTTGTGTACATTCTCTGTGTGACCAGAGGCATACACTGATGTTTACATTACCTGCCATTACCTGCTTCTTCTGTCGTCGCCACTGGCCCCCCCACCCCCTTCCCGCCAAGATAAGCTTTCTCTGTGTAGCCCTGGCTGTCCTGTAACTCACTCTGTAGACCAGACTGCCTTTGGGCTCACAGAGATCCGCCTGCCTCTGCCTCCCGAGTGCTGGGATTAATGGCATGCACCACCATCACTTGGCTATTCCTGCTTCTCTCATAGAGTAAAATTACAAAACATACACACCCTCCCTCACACACACAATTGGGATTACATTTAAACACACGTCTGTTTTATTTTTTCTATTAAGCTTCTCTCCAAGAGCATCAAGTATTACCAGAACACATGGTTGAACCATGACCCCAAACAGGATGTATTTTACATAATGACTCTTATAAATGTTGGCCATTTAGTTTGAGGCAGAGTTTCATGTAACCTCAGCTGGCCTTGAACTCATTATGCTGTCAAGGATAATCCGGAACTTCTGATCCTCTTGCTGAGTGCTGGGATTACATTACACTCAGGCTTGTATCACCATGACTGGTTTACAGGACCCAGGGGATCAAACACACAGCTTTTTTTTTTTTTAATTTTTATTTTTGCAAACACTCTACTAACTGGACTACATCTTCAGCCCTGTCTTAAGTTTTTTTTCTACCTTAAGTCATTCAAGATAAATCTTGTTTCAAATTTATGACCATTTCTTTTTATTTTTTAATTTTAATTTAATTTTATGTGTATGGGTGTTTTACCTGCATATATGTCTGTGTACTACATGCATGTAGTGCCTGTGGAGCCCAGAAGTGTGTGCTGAGGCTCCTGGAACTGAGTCTCCATGTGAGTGCTGGGAATCAAAGCTGGGTCCTCTGAAAGAGCAGCAAGCAGGTGCTCTTAACCACTGAGCCATCTCTCCAAGCCCCAATGACCATTTCTTGAGAGGAGTCCTCTGGTATCAAGTTTTAGGTTAAGAAACTAATCTTAGCCGGGCGGTGGTGGCGCACGCCTTTATTCCCAGCACTCGGGAGGCAGAGCCAGGCGGATCTCTGTGAGTTCGAGGCCAGCCTGGGCTACCAAGTGAGTTCCAGGAGAGGCGCAAAGCTACACAGAGAAACCCTGTCTCGAAAAAACAAAAAACAAAAAACAAAAAACAAAAAAACAAAAAAACAAAAAAAAAAAAAAGAAACTAATCTTTGGTCACACTATGCCTGTTCTCTGGAAGCCATGCTCTTCTTGCCCACTTACAACCACCTGGAAAATCTCTCACCCCTGCCAGGCTTAGCTAGATGCTGTCACCACTGTGTCCTGTGTCCCACTGCCACCTTATAGAAGGCCACCAGCCTACGCTTGTGCCTCTCTCTTCAAAGATGTCATCGGCTGCTCAGTAAGTATGGCATCCTAAGTCCTCGTCAGAACTTTAGAGTTTCACAAGCCACTGGATCCTTTTATTTAAAGAAGCAGAATGTAAGCAGATGTAAGCCTGGGTTTGTGGCATACACCCAAAACCCCAGCACTTGGGAAGTTAAGGCAGGAGGATCCCAAGTTTAAGGTACATAGTATCCATGGGCTACATAGTGGTGTGGGTTTGCACAGAGGACGCTGTCTTAAAAAGAGAAGGAGAATAAAAAGAAAGCTAGCCAGCCAACCAGTCAGAAAGAACTAAGTACCACTGTTAGCTTCAGCTTTGGGTCGGTGGGCTCCCAAGTGTCCACAGCAGAGCTTCGCTCCTCATTTGCTGCTTAAGTCCCAGATGAAACTATGCTAACTTTCTGAGATTTTCCTCTTGAAAAGTGAGAAACAAGACACAGGCAGACAAGTGGGTTGTCCTAACCTGAGCAGGTGAACTATGCTCTGATACCATTTTCACGTGCCCCCTGATCCACACCACTGTTATTAGGGTGCTCCTCATCTGTAATCCGAGTAGAGTGCCCTAGACATAGTAAGCACTTAGAAAACCTGTCTCAAAGGAAAGAGTCTAAAGTCCCTTTATTAGTTACTTTTTTGTGGCTGTGACAAAACACCATTACTAAGCCAGACATGGTGGTACATGTCTTTAATCCCAGCACAGGCAGGTGATACCTGTAAGCTCAAGGCCAGCCTAGTCTATATAGCATGTTCCAGGCTGACAAGGGCTCCATAATAATAATAAAAAAAAAAACTTTATTAAAAAAGAAACAAACAGCCAGGCGGTGGTGGCGCACGCCAGTAATCCCAGCACTCAGGAGGCAGAGGGAGGTGGATCTCTGTGAGTTCGAGGCCAGCCTGGTCTACAGAGCTAGTCCAGGACAGGCTCCAAAGCTACAGAGAAACCCTGTCTCGAAAAACCCAAAAAATCAATCAAGAAATCAAAAAAGAAACAAACAGCCGGGCGGTGGTGGCACACGCCTTTAATCCCAGCACTCGGGAGGCAGAGGCAAGTGGATCTCTGTGAGTTCGAGGCCAGCCTGGGCTACAGAGTGAGTTCCAGGAAAGGCGCAAAGCTACACAGAGAAACTATGTCTCAAAAAAAACAAACAAAAAACCAACCAACCAAACAAACAAAGAAACAAACATGTAGAACAAGAAATCCCACCATGACTAAAGGTAACTTAAGAGAAATTATTTTGGTTTATGGCTCCAGGGGGATAAGAGTTCATGAGAGCAGAGTGGAGGCATGGCAGCAAGCCAGTTGTGGTGACCAGAGCATGGAGCCGGGAGTTCACATCCTCAAGCACAGGTATGAAGCAGAGAAGGCAAACTGGAAGTAGGTGGGGGTTCTTGATGTCGAAGCCTACCCACAGTGGTGTACATCCTCCAGCAAGGCTACACCATCTAAACCTCCCCCAAACAGAGCCACCAACTGGGGGCCAAGACGATTGGGGCATTTCTCATTCAAACACCACAGTCCCTTTCCTGCTCAAAACGGGTACAATTTTATTAGTTCTATCATGTTTCCGGGATCTGTACTGCTAAAGCCCTTTAATGTTTCTCAAGAGTTTAGATCCCAGCGTGGTGAGGAGGGCGGAAGAGCTACAGTTCTGGGGTGGTGAAGGCTAGAGCATGATATGGACAGGAAGTGTTAATCTTGGTCCAGTGAACTTGACTGGGCCAGAAGGGCAGGGAGCAAAAGAACATTGTTCTGCTGAACAGTTCTTTCGCCTTCCCGCTTCAGGTGTTGGGAGAGAGCAGCTCTCTGCATATGGGATGGTGTCCTTGTTAGGTCCTTTCAAAAGAAAGACTATTGGAAATGGAGGGAAAGGAGGAATGTTGTCACATTTCCATTCAAAGGGCTCTTTTAATGGCCGGCTATGCTTGACAAAGATGAGGGACGCCAAGCCACGAGCTGAAACATGCACATAAACAAATATGGACTCCATTTGTGTTCCTGAAACTTCTACTGTGCATTAGCTTTCTCAAGAAATTATTTATTTACTATATATGGGTGTTTTATCTGCATGGATGTCTGTGCATCACATGTGTGCCTGGTGCCTGCAGAGGCCAGAAGAGGGTGTCAGTTCCTCTGGGATTGGAGTTGCAGATAATGGTAAGCATCGGTGCAGATTCTGGGAACTGAACCCAGGTTTTGTAGAAGAGCAGCCACTGTTAACCACTCTCCAACCATGCCTATTAACTTTTGTCTGTTATGAATATTTCCATAGGCCAAGTGCTCTGAATGCATTATTTAATACCCATTATAGTCCTCTGAGGTAGATATTATTGAGTTCTGTTTCACAGACGTGGAAACAGAGACCCAAGAGATTGTCTCAGACTACAAAATTGGCAGAGCTGAGAAACAAAAACCAACCTCTTTTGACTCCAAAGCTCACTTTATTAGGCTAGTGGTTATTCTGATGTATACTGATCGTTCTGCCTATTTGCTTAGCATTTGCCACAATCTACTTCATTTAGCAGATGTGTCCCGAGTCTTTGTTAGAAGTCCCTTGGGGCAGTTAGCATTCTTCTTACTATTTTGAAATGATTCACAAATAACAACATATTCCCTATTTTGTGCTGATCATCATAGCTTTGTGTATATATTTTTTTTCTCCTGTGATGGTTTGAATAAGAACAGATCCCGTAGGCTCATATATTTGAATGCTTAGTCACCAAGAGTGCCACTGTTTGAAAAGATTAGAAGGATCAGGAAGTGTGTCCTTGTTGGAGTGGGTGTGGCCTTGTTGCATGAAGCATGTCACTGGAGGTGGGCTTTGAGGTTTCAAAAGTCCAAACCAGGCCCAGGCTTACTCTCTCTGCCTGTGAATCAGGATATAGCTCTCAGCTACTGCTCCAGCACCATGTCTGCATGCATGCCTCCATGTTCTCTGGCATGATGATAATGGACTAAGCCTCTGGAACTGTAAACAAGCCCCCAATTAAATGCTTTCTCTTATAAGAATTGACTTGGTCATGGTGTCTTTTCACAGCAATAGAACATTGATTAAAACACTTTCAAAAAAAAAAAGACACCTTCCTAACATATTGGAACATTTCAAAAATGGTTAATTAACATATACATTATCTCTCACCTGATTCACCAATTATTAAAATTTTGTCATATTTGTTTTTATCTCTGTCCCTTTTTTATTATTTATTTATTTTACCATGTAAGAGTTCGTGGCAGGTTGTCTCACCCCCAGCCTGCTGTGGGATGGTCTTTCTGTATGCTGTGAATATGTGTTGTTATGTTTGGTTAATAAAGAAGCTTCTCTGGCCTATGGGGAGTCAGGTTATAGCCAGGCAGGAAATGTAAGAAAGAGACAGGAAGAAGAAAGGCAGAGGCAGGAGAGACACCAGCCTGCTGCCCAAGGAGCAACATCCAGCAGACTGGTAATGCCACAGACATGTGGCAAAACATAGATTAACAGAAATGGGTTAATTTAAGATGACAGAGCTAGCTAGCAAGAAACTTAAGCCATTGGCCATACAGTTTGTAATTAATATAAGCCTCTGAGTGATTATTTTATAAGCAGCTGCAGGACCATGGGGCTGGGTGGGACTAGAGAAACTTCCAGCTACACCAGCCCTGTGGCAGCCTGCTTGCAGATGTTTCCCCTCCTACCCTACCTCCATTCCCTGGGGTCTGAGCTGAACCTAGGTGCTGACCCACCTTTTCTCCTTCTGTGGATCCTCTCAGCCCTCCCTTCTACCCCATCCCATTCCTTTGAGTCACATCCTGGTACCTAGAAACACTCTTTAATTGAGACCCAGAGTGTCCACGTTGGGTTGTGACTCAGGTAGGCAATTTTTACAAAAAAAAAAAAAAAAAAGAAAAAGAAAAAAAAATCAATGGAATAGTTGATTCTGTGAGAAAATAAGTAAGATTGATAAACTCTTAGACAAATTAACTAAAAGATGGAGGAGAAGACCTAAATTAATAAAATTAGAGACAAAGGGGGGATATCACAATAGACACTGAGGAAATCCAGAGAATTATAGGGACACACTTCAAAAATCGGTACTCCAGCCGGGTGTGGTGGTGCATACCTTTAATCCTAGCACTCCGGAGGCAGAGGCAGGTGAATCTCTATGAGTTCAAGGCCAGCCTGGTCTACAAAGCAAGTTCCAGGACAGCTAGGGCTGATACATAAAGAAACCCCATCTCAAAAAACAAAACAAAACAAAAAATTGGTACTCTACCAAAGTAGAAAACTTCAGAGAAATAGATACATTTCTTGATATGTAGGATCTACCAAAGTAAAATCAAAATCAGATAACAATTTAAATAGACCCTTAACATCTAGTGAAATAGAAGCAGTAATTAAGTTTCTGTCTTAGTATTTATTGCTGTGATGAGACACCATGACCACAGCAACTCTTATAAAGGAAGACATTTAATTGGGGCTGTTTTATATGTTCAGAGGTTTCATCCATTATCATCATGGCGGGAAGCATGGTGGTGCAAAGGCAGACATGGTGCTGGAGAGGTAGCTGAGAGTTCTACATCTGGATTAGCAGATGGCAGGCAGGAAGAAAGACTCTGGGCCTGGCTTAGGCATTCTGTAACCTCAAAGTCCCACAGTGACAAACCCCAACAAGGTCACACCATTCCGACAAGGCTACATGTCTTAATCCTTTCAAATAGTGCCACTCTCCATGAGTCTATGGGGACCATTTTCATTCAAACCACCGCACCATCATTCAGACAACGAGGCAGCCTACAGAATGGAAAACATTTTTACCAAGTACACATCCTATAGAGGGGTAATATGCAAAAATATAAAGAACTAAAAAAACTGGATATCAAGAAAACAAATAACCCAGTTTTAAAAAAATGGAACACCAGACTAAATGAAACACAAGTAAATGAATACCGTTTTAAAAATGTTCAACATCTTTTGTTATCAGGGAAATGCAAATCAAAACTACTTTGAGATTTCCTCTTCGACCAGTGAGAAATTGTGAAGATAATAAACCAGCATGACCGCTCATGCTGGCGGGGATGCAGAGAAGGGGCACACCCATCTATTGCTGGTAAAGGGGCACACTCATCTGTTGCTGGTAAAGGGACACACTCATCTATTGCTGGTGGGAGTGCAAGCTTGCAGCCACTGTGGAGATCAGTGAGCGTGGCAGTTCCTCGGGAAGCTGGGAATAGATGTACCTCAGTATCTAGTCATAGCACTCTTAGGCATCCACCCAAGGAACTCTGCATCCTACTATAGAGACATTTGCTCATCCGTGCTCATTGTTGCTCTACTCATAACAGCCAGAAATTGGAAACTGCCTAGATGTCCATCAATAGATAAATGGATAATGAAAACATAGAACATTCATGCAATGGAATGTCATTCAGTTGTTTAAAAAGTGAAATTTTCAGGTAAATGGATAGAGCTAGAAACAATCATCCTGAGTGAGGTAACCCAGACCCCAAAAGACAAATATTATATGTATTCTCTTATATGTGGATCTTAGCTTTTCAGCCTTCAATAGGCATGGTATTATCAGTATAACCAGAGAGACTAGGTAGAGAGTAAGGAACTAGTGGGGGAGGGGGAAATCTCCCAAGGAAGGGGAAATAGAATACATAGTTAGAGACGACAGGAATAATCATATTAGACAGAGAAGGGGAGGGAAAAGAGAAGTAAGGGAGGGAATGCATGGACGGCCAGCTAACACTAAGGGCCATTTGAAGGGTCATATGGAAACCTACTACAGTAGAAGCTTCTTCAAATACACACCTATGAAAGAAATCGAAATGGAGTTACCAAATATCAGAGGAGACAAAGCCCAATTAGATATCTCTTACCATCAAGTAAAACCTCCTGAGCCAGGAAAGGGTTACAGCTAATTGAATTGTTGGCCAAAGGGTCCCCTAGAAATCCCCAAACAACTCAGGTTATTGCCAAGGCTATTGGTTGCTCTCCACCAACTGATGCTAAGGTTCTATTGCCAAAGACAACACTTACATATCTCATTGAACAAGGAGAAGTTGAGATGATGCCTAACTAGAGTCTTCATACCTACTGATTATTTATTGTTCATGGTACTGTCAAGTACTCTGCATGCTACCAGAAGTAACCACCAACCCTGTTACAACACACTGTGATCTACAACTGTGACCTGCCTGCAAGATGTGCTACTGGTGGACAAAAAGTTATGAGAGTAACCAACCACTACCTGATTGGAGTTAAAGGCCACTCATGATATGGAACCCATGCCTGATACAGCTTTGGTGGCCAATAACCTGAGACTAGATAGGCCATGGACCTAGAAGAAAACCAAACACTACTGTTCTGATAAAGGAACTTAGCTACAAAATGAGTCCTAACAATCCTCTGCTAGACTTAGATCAGTGCCTACCTCGGCTATCATCAGAGAAGTTTCCTCCAACAGTAGATGGGAACAAATACAGAAACACACAAGTAGACAATATTCAGAGAGTGAGAGACCTTGGAACACTCAGTCCTAAATGGGATGTCTTTATCAAATCCTTCCCTTCTGGCCTCAGGGAACTCTCTGAAAGAGGAGGTGAAAAGATTTTAAGAGTCGGAGGGGATGGAAGACACCAAGGAAACAGTGTCTTCCAGACACCACAGGACTGACATGTGTAAGTGATGGCAGAGAAACTACCAAACTACAGAGCCTGTAGTTTCAAGTCAGATGGGGTTCCAGTTTTAAGAGGGTAAGTAGACAGGTGCTCCCAACGCTAACCAAAAAGCTATCTCTAATTGACATCCACCTGCAAAGGAAAAATTTGTTTTCTTCAATGGAGTCTCACACTGACGGGTAGGCTCCATGCCCAAGAGTAGATGTACATACGAAATGAATAATGGTATTTTTGTGGACTTTCTTTCTCTTTTCATTAAGTTTGGGCATTTTTAAAAAACTCTTACTTGTCTTTTACTTGCATATCATGGTTCCATGTTTATATTTTTATGGGTCTTCTTTCTCTCTCTCTCTCTGTATGTGTGTATGTTTCTTGTACTTCCTCTTATTTTTCTTTTTTAAAATTCTGGTTTGTTTAACTGTTTTCTAAAGAGAGAGATAAAGAAGGCATGGAGTTGAGCAGTTGGGAGAGTCTGGGAGGAGCTGGGGGTGGGGAAACCATGATCAGAATGTATTGTATGAAAAAAATATTTTCAATAAAAGTTAGTGGCAGACATACTTCTACACATGTTAACAAATATCTCCAAGAAGGCCACTTCTACATAACCAAGGCACATTACCCTCAGAAGATTTTAATGTTGCTGCAGTACTAGGTAGTCTATACTCAATTCTCCCCAGTTGCTTTGGTAGTGCTCCTTAACAACTATTTCGTTTTATCCACAGTCCAACTTAGAATCACAAAAACGTTTAGCATTAAATCTTTCTTTTTTCTTCTTGCATCTAGAACCGTCTTCATCTCTCATGACACTGACCTCCCCAAAGAGACTAAATATTTGATTTGCAGAATGTCCCTTAATTTTGGAATTGCTTCCTCATTAATAGATTACACGCTTTTTCAAGAATATTGTCATGTGTCCCTTTCTGTGCACCACAGAGCACAAGAAGTCAATCTATCCTCGCAGTGATGTTAGTTTCAGTCACTTGGTTAAGGCGATTTTCTTGCTGCGAAGGAAGCTCTCTTCCACTTCAGTCAGTAATCCATGGAGTGATTCTTAGAAACCATAGGAACATCCTTAACCATTTTCTAAGGAATCAATTGTTACTATGGTGGCTCTAAAGTAGTGGCTTTCTGCTTGCATAATTTCTCCTCCATTGATTTCTTTCTTGGGCTCTCTGCTGAAGAAGAGCTCTCCCTCCTCTGTGAATTAACTTGCGTGCTCTCGAATCTCCAGTCCCTTGTCCCCTGGGGGCCTTAGGCGTCCTCAGCCTGACGACTGTGCGAAGACGCGGAGTCACACTTTAAAATTAGAATCGACCCGGACTGATGTTCCCAGAAAGATCTGCCAGTCATCCAGCAGAGGTCGGCGGGGCCTGGGAGTGACAATGGCAGCTGGCAGCACGCGTCGGTCCGCAGAGTCCCCCCTTTCTGTCCTCCGCTCGCGCCCGGCCCGCGCCCCTTCCAGGCAACAGTAGCCACGGCCGCGGCACGTTCTCGCGAGAACCCACGCCTCCGGGGCCAGCGCTCAGGTCCTCCCGGCGCTTTGTGTCCCTTTCCTCAACCCCCGCCGGCCACCCGCCTGCCGGGCGGGGGTGCGGGGCGCGGGGAGGGGTGGGTGTAGGGAGCTCCTGCGCACGCGCACGCGAGGCCGGACAGTTGGCGGAGGCGTCCCCCGCCGGCCCCAGCGCGCCGGGTCTCAGGCGCGGCACCGCGCGCACCCGCGCTCTGGGGCGACGGGCGCGCAGGCGCGGCGGGGAGCGAGGTCGCGCAGGCGCAGACGGCGTTGGTGCGAGAAGACCTTCAGCGTTGCCTTGGTGGAGCGGGCCGGGCCCACCCTCGGGTTGTAGGTGAGGCGGCCGCTGCCACGGGCCGGGTGGGCGGAGGGCCGGCGGGCCTGACGAGCCGAGGCCGCGGAGGAGAAGCTGAGGGACGCCGGCCTAGGGCGAGGCGAGCCGGGGAAGACCCCGGCTGCCCGAACCTTGCTGGCCGCCTGAGGGCGGGAGTCGCCTCCCTGGGCCGCGACCTTCCGCCGCGCCCGGCGTGCGCACTGGCGATCTGCCCGGGGCCAGGCTGGAAGGAGGGCGGTTTCTAGAGAGGACGAGTTCTGGAACCCCAAACCTACACCCCAACCTTGCCCTCACCTCCCTCTCTGACGTGCCCCCAGCATCTGTCAGGCGTGCCTTGCACTCCCGACGGCCGAAGTGAGGATGCTCTTCATGCATCTTAAAAAGCAGAAACAAGGAACAAAAGAGAAGCTGTAGTATCTAGTTAGTGCCTTTTGTTTTCCTCTCGGGGTCGAATGCAGCCTTGGGGGCATGGTGCATATCTGTTTTGTAGAGCTAATAGAAATGCGAGGTGGTAGCTTCACTCTTTCCAGAAATATGGAGGCTCTGTGTTTTCTCGATTTTTGCTTGATCATACCAGCAGTGCATTTCCCATCAGAATCATGGGCCCGAATAAAGGACGGTTTCGGCATCAACGAGTTCAGTTAGCCACTTGACTTTTGCAAAGGGATGATTTTGAGAAACAGTCAATCAAACGCTAAAAGCTTGTGATTAGCACTTAGACATTTTGACCATTTTAGTGTATTTTCTCCCTGATCAGTATGAAGACCTAAAACTGTAAACGTTTCTGTCTGAATATGTGAGACCTGCATTTCTATACCTCCCTCCCAGGATTATGACAAACAATTTACATCACTACTGGAATTGTCAGATTACCCTCATAGTGGACTCTAAACCCTGTAGCATAGAGCACAATTTTATTATAGAGTGATGCAGAACACCAACACCATCGTTTGCCTTGACTCTTTAACTTTTCCTTTTGGTTGTGCCTCAGATAGAAGAACCCGTGGCCTTATCTATGTAAGACAAGTGCCTTACTCATAAGCCACCTCCTGTCTCTTTATAATTTTTTTGGGTGTGTGTGGACTTGTTTATGTGGTATATGTACATGTTTGTGTGCACATGTGTACATGGGGAGTCCAGTAGTTAATACTGGGTACCTTCTTTAATTGCTCTTTTATTTATTTTTTTTTGAGAAAAGGTCTTTCCCCTGAGCTGAGAGCTCATCTGTTTGGCCAGGCTGGCTAATCAGTGGGCTCCAGGGTTCCTCTTGTCTCTGCCTTGTCCCTACTCGAATGCTGTGTGGGTCCCTGGCGATTCATACTCAGTTCCTCATGCTTGTGTGACAGACACTTCGCCAACTGAGGCATCTCTCCTGCCCTGACTGTATATATGATTTTTTGGTATGTTCTTTCCTCGTAATTTTATGTCACAGTGTGTGTATTTGACAGGCACAATTTTTAAATGAATCCCCGGTTAGGAAATGAGTCATGCTGAATATGGTGACACATAACTATAATCCCAGCCTGGGCTATAGTGAAAGCCCAGCAGAAATTCAGATTAAGAGTTGGACTTAGTGTAAATACATTGGTTATTTAGTTGAAGGATTTGTGAAGTGTCCATAGTTCAGGCATAGTGATGTAATTTGCAGATGTGTTCAACCTGCTGACACTGTTACCCAACTTCATCTACAAAATTTCATGCTCAACAACTTTGTTATCTATAAAAGTCATGCTCAAGAACCATGCAGGCAACTTACAAACAAATGAAAAACAACACCCCCCCCCCTTTTTGATACAGTGTTTCACTGTGTAGCACCCCTGCCTTGCTTCAAACTTAAAGATTGTGTCTGTCTCTGCCTTCTGAGTACTGGGGTTGAAGTCCTGTGTCACCATGCCCAGCCTATGTATAATATATATATTGTGTATGTGTGCGTGTACACATCCTTCTGCATGCTTTTGCTTCTTCCATGTGTGATGGTCAGAGGATGACTTGGGGGAGTTCATTCTATCCACCATATGTGCTCTGCCGTCAGAATCAGATTGTTAGGTTTGGAGGCAAAGACCTTTACTTGTTCAGTCATCTTACCAGTCCCAAATTAGAGAACTAGTGTATTTTTGTGTGTAGATGTGTTCACACCACTGCCTGATTGTGGAGGTTGGAGGACAACGTGTGGGAGTTGGTTCTCTCCTTCCACCATGTAGGTGTGAGGGACAGAACTCAGGTCTTGAGTCTTGGCAGTTAGTGCCTTAACCCCGTCTCACCAGCCCCAAATCTCATGTTTTAATGTTTGTTTTTGTAGTAGTGGGCCACATTCATTGCTGTCTTTGGCTGCATGTGGCCCCCAGGTGGAACATGCCTGGAAACTGACTGGTACTCTGGAATTTTCTGGCATCATAAAATCTAGCTAATGGGTTTATTTGAGGTAGTTCCATGGTTGCTGAAGCTCAGCTTCTGAGTCTTTAACAGGGAGACAGCAGAAACTGCTTCAGGGGTTTGCTATGCAGAGGCTGAGGGAGGGTATATTCACTGAGATTTCAGTATGAGGGTCTTAGTGGCTTTTTACAAAAGCTGGATGAATAATGAGTAGGCAAGATATAAAGTCAAAGCACCTTGGATTTTCAAAGGTTTTAATTTCAAAATTCACACCTATTTTTGCTAAGCAGGTTACTATAGATGGATTCTATTCTCTTTCTGGTTAATGGTAAAATTATAATATTTTTTAAAAAGCTTTGAGAAAGACTATATTCTGAAAGAGTATATTTAATTTAGTAGATTTTAAAAATATTTTTATTTATAGTGTGTGTTTGTATGTGTGTATGTCAAGTGTGTGCAGATGCTTGCAGGGGCTAGAAGAAGGTGTCGGATCCCCTAGAACTGGAGTTGTAGGTGGTTATGGGCTGCCTGACACATGCTCTTAACTGCTGAGCCATTCCAGCCTTAGTAGGTGGGGGTTTTTTTGTTTTTGTTTTTTTGTTTTTTTTGACATAGGGTTTCTCCGTGTAGTTTTGGTGCCTGTCCTGGATCTCAATCTGTAGACCAGGCTGGCCTCAAGCTTACAGAGATCTGCCTGCCTCTGCCTCCCAAGTGCTGGGGGATTAAAGGTGCGCACCACCACCACCACCACCCCCCCACACCCGGTTAGTAGGTGTTTTTTGTTTGTTTTTTGGAGATAGGATCTTATAGCCCAGACTGACTTTGGATTTGAAGTCCTCCTGTTCTAGTCTGTTGAGGTACCTAGTTCAGTCTCTTGAAGCCTTCTTACTTTATTTTTAAATTTTGTTTTGAGATAGGATTTCACTATGTTGTTTTTATTGGACTGGAACCTTCTGTAGACAAGGCTGGCCTCGAACTCACTGCTTTTCTCTACCTCCTGAGAACTGAGATCAAAGGCATGTACCACCACACCCAGCTTCAAAGCATTTAAGAAATTACTTTCACTTTTTAATTTTTTTATGGTTTTATGTATATGAATGTTTTGCCTGTATGCATGTCTGTGCATCACATGTGTGCAGTGCATGTAGAAGCCATAAAAGGGCACCATGTCCCCTGGAACTGGAAAGATGATGTGAGATGCCATGTGGATGCTGGGAATTGAACCTCTGGTCTTTGGAAAAACAGCTAGTGTTCTGAACTGGTGCGCTCTCTCTCCAGTCCCGGTGAAGCTTTTTTTAGTGAGGCTGTAGTTCCGGATTGAGCCTGGGCGCCTCTGTGCTAGGCAGATGTTCTACTGTTACTGATGTTCCCAGGTCTCTTTACTTTTTTATTCTTGTCTTTGACTAAGTTGCCTAGGCCAGCCTTGAGCTCATTCTGTGGTCCAGGATGGGCCTAACCCTGTGATCCTCCTGCTTCAGCCTCCTCAGTAACTGGGAGGGCAGGCTTGAGCCATCAGGTCTCTTTTAGGAACTGAATTTCAGAGCAGCAAAATATGACAACCTTGAAAGTTTCTAAACCTTCCCCCCTCCCTTTTTTTTGAGACAGAGTTTCCAAAAGTTTCTTAGACTGTCCTTGAACTTGTTCTATTCTGCTTTAACAGCTGGGCTGAGATTAGAGGCATGCGCTGGTATACTTTTTTTTTTCCTGTGGGGTGTGGAATTGGGTTTGAACCTAGGCCCTCACACCTCAACCCCGAGGATTTAATCTAATGTTTTTACATTTCCTTAAAAATTTCCCTCTGTGGTCTGGGGAATAGTTCAGTTGGTAAAGTACACAATCCTGAGGAACTGAGTTTGATTTCCAAAACCTATTTGAAAAGGCCAAGCATAGTGGTGTGTATTTGTAATCCCAGCCTTGGGGAGGTGGAGACAGGCAGAAGGACCTTGGGGCTCTGTCTAGCTAGGTAGCTCAGTTACAGACCAGTGATAGATAGACCCTGTCCCAAAAAATCATGAATGTAGCCGGGCGGTGGTGGTGCACACCTTCAATCCCAGCACTTGGGAGGCAGAGCCAGGCGGATCTCTGTGTGTTCGAGGCCAGCCTGGGCTACAGAGCGAGATCCAGGACAGGCCCCAAAACTATACAGAGAAACCCTGTCTTGAGAAAACAACAACAACAAAAAAACACAAACAAAAATCATGAATGGGGCTGGAGAGATGGCTCAGAGGTTAAGAGCACTGACTGCTCTTCCAGAGGTCCTGAGTTCAATTCCCAGCAACCACATGGTGGCTCACAACCATCTGTAATGAGATCTGGTGTCCTCTTCTGGCCTGCAAAGACACATGCAGGCAGAACACTGTATACATAATAAATAAAATAAATTAAAAAAAAAATCATGAATGGCACCTGAGGAACAAGACACATGCATGTGTGCCTGCAGAAATGCATACCCGCCACTCAAATACGTACACAGAAAAGATCAAACAGTTGAACAAAACCTGTAAGAACTTTGTTTTCTTTGAAATACAATTAAAAAGAAACTCTGAATCTCATGAGGAAACTCGTATTTTCTAGTCGGAGGAGCCGAATACCTTCTTTGAATTTTGGTTACATTAGAGTATTAGTGTTAGTGATGCAAAGGAAGAAAAATGTCTTTTCAGGATGAAAGATGAGTTAGGAGTGAACGTACTAAATGGCTACTCTCTTGTCTTTATTTTTAAGATATGTGTAACACACCAACTTACTGTGACCTAGGAAAGGCTGCCAAGGATGTCTTTAACAAAGGGTATGGTAAGTATGCAATGGTAAATTTTTATGTTGGGTCAGGATTAGTGATGAGTTCTGAGGATTTAGTTGCATGTTTTTACAGATCCTTAAACTTTTTGCTTTGTAGGCTGGAGAATAGCTCAGTTGGTAAAGTGTGTAAGATACTCTGTTAGTAAAATAAGAGTAAGTGACCATTAATCTACATCACAAATATTAAGAGCTATTAATAGCCTCTTATCTTTTATTCATTAGGCTCCTTTACAAACATTAAGAGCAGTTATTATACATATACACACATATATAAATGTATCCAGTACTTATAATATGAAGTAGCATCCACCTATAATATTTATGCTCATTTCACTAGTTCTGTGTATGATAAAGTGCTTATCGCCTCTCTGTATAATTTTTTTTTTTTTTTTTCTCCTTGAGACAGGGTCTTACTGCATAGCCCTGGCTGGCTTGGAACTTGCTCTGTAGTCCAGACTGGCCTGGAATGCACAGAGATCCGCCTGCCTCTGCCTCCTGAGTGCTGGGATTAAAGGCGTGCACCACCATCGCCTGGTCCATATAATGCTTTTTAATATACCAATTTTTAATGAAAGTGCATAGGTCCTGTTTTTATTTTTTTGGTAACAATATATTATATTTTTCACAAGTAGAAAATATTTGAAGTTTTGAAATTTTAAGTTTTTAATTTTTCTGTGCTGTACACATTGATTTTTTTCTTACTAATGTTCATTATATTTTTACCTTGCATACACACACATACACACATGTGCACACACGCACACATGCACACACACGTGTAAATATACATGTGCACATATGTATATACACACAACAGCATAGATTTTTGAGTAATTTTAGTATGTAAAATAGTGCATTTTTTAAAAAGGTATGGGTTTATTCATTTTTATACATTTTATACATACTTATACATTTATATATTTTAAAAGTATGAGTTTATTCATTTTAAGAGCCTTTAGAATTTATACTTTTGTTATAATTCAGTTTCTTTTCAAATTCTTTTTTTTTTTTTTTTTTTTGGTTTTTCGAGACAGGGTTTCTCTGTGTAGCTTTGCGCCTTTCCTGGAACTCACTTGGTAGCCCAGGCTGGCCTCGAACTCACAGAGATCCGCCTGGCTCTGCCTCCCGAGTGCTGGGATTAAAGGCGTGCGCCACCACCGCCCGGCTTCTTTTCGAATTCTTATCTGATGAGAATACCATGTATTTTCCATATGGGATGTATAATGTATTACTTTCATATTTTTTAAGTTAAAAACTGGAGCGAGAGTTAAATTTTGTATATTGCTTTGTTTTTTAATGTTTCTAGGGTTTGGCATGGTCAAAATAGATCTGAGAACCAAGTCTTGTAGTGGAGTGGTGAGTACCTAATACATTTCTAATAGGTAAAGCATGTTAATTTAAGGGAACTGATTTTAAAATAATTGTTTACTGTTTTGTAAAACAGCATCCTCTTGACACAGTTGTATACCCCACAGCTTTGCCCTTTTCTGAGTTCATTGAGCCTGTGAAGCCGATAGACAATTAGGTTAACTTTGGCAGGGGATTCTTTGTGTGTCTTCATTAGAGTATCAGGTATCTTACCCTTAGGTGAAACAGAGTGTGTATTTTTGACTTCTATCATATTTATACTCAATGTTTATGCTTTCATAAATATGTATGAGTACTGAAACCAATGGGTCATACAAGTTTTATTTATTTTCTCAAAATAAATTAATTTTAATCTGTGTTTTCATTATGGATTTATGCAAAATAGAGAAATATAATGTATTTTTATATGTGTGCATATATGAGATTATTTTATGTTTTTAGAAGTGAATTAATTTTTTTTATGTGTGTGGGCATTTTACCTGCATGTATGTCTGCACCACATGTGTGCCTGGTGCCCAAGGAAGCCAGAAGAAGGAGTCAGATCCCTTGGGACTGGAGTTACAGACAGTTGTGAGTCACCTTGTGGGTGCTGGGAATCAAACCATAGTCCATTGGAAGAGCAGCCAGTGCTCTTAGCCACTGTGCCATCTCTCCAGCTCCTATTTTTTGTTTTTTAACTCTTTCTCTTCCAATCTTTTTCTTTTCTTTTCTTTTTTTTTTTTTCCCCCCGAGACAGTTTCTCTGTGTAGCTTTGGAACCTATCCTGGAACTCACACTGTAGACCAGGCTGGCCTCGAACTCACAGAGATCTGCCTGGTTCTGCCTCCGAGTGCTGGGATTAAAGGTGTGTGCTGCCGCCACCGCCCAGCCCAATCTTTTTTATTGGAAGTCAAGATGTTGACATATTTTTCAAAACTTCATTAACCAGACATTCAATAAATCTTAGCAAATAGATTAACTATTTTTCCTCCGGTACTGCATATTGAACCTCGGGTCTCGTGCAGGCAAGGAAAGTGCTCTCTACTAGTGAATTACATCCCTAGACCCCCTACTTCTATTTTTTTGGTTTTTTTTTTTTTTTTTTTTTTTTTTTGAGCAGGGTCTTACTAAGTACCAGTTTTGTCCTTGAACACACCTTGTATCCAAGACAGGCCTTGAACTTTCAACCTTCTTCCCTCAGCCTTCTAGGTGACAGATGGCAGGCCTGTGCCACTGAGTCTAGTGGGCTAACTTTTTCTTTTCTTCCTTCCTTTTTTTTTTTTTGGTGCTCTACAACATTGACTATCACCCAGGTGAACTTTTAATTCACCTTATTCTCAGATTTAGTTTTACAAGATACATCTTTAATTGGTGCTTGCTTATTCAAACCCATGCAGGTTTTACTTATGAATATAATTGTTTAATTAGAAGGATGAAAAGTGTATGCAGTTCGTATGATATTTTGCATTGAACTCCGCACAACTGTGGTTTGTCCTGTCACTTTCCCTGGGTTTCTTGGTCATGAATGAATGAATGAATGAGTGATTATATGACCTGCCTCGCTAAGGAGGCTAGTGTGCATATGGTTCTGTTGAAATAGACCTTTCAGAAGTTCGGATTGTATTGGAGAAGTTAACTCTCCCTTTCTCTCCCTTCCATGCTGCTGCGGTGGCGATGTGCATCAGATGGTGAGAAAGAACCTTGTGCGCTTGCTCTGTGGCTGCTTTTGTCTCATTTAGGATACATTTCATCCTCTTTGTGCATTTCTCAGGTTCTGTTTTACAGGGCCTTTCTCTGTGTTGCTTACTAGCATTAAATGCATAGCTGAAGATGCCGTTTTCGTGTTGTGAATGGATTTTATACTCACTTGACTGCACTGTCAAATTAGACCCAAACTGAGGCAGTGTCTGGACTTCAGCTTAGAATGGTTGTAGCTTCCCTTTGAATTTGTGTTTCTGGTCCTTTAGATTCTCCATAGAGAGAGCTTCAGACTAAGAGATGGAAGGAAGATGTGGAATGACGCCAAGATATTTACATTTGCTGTATTTGTCATTTTTGAAAAGTGAATGTAAAACTTACAGTATGAGACCATTAGATTTATTATTAAACGCAACTTAAGGAATTAACCTGAGCTGTTAAACATGGCTTATGCTGTATTGTTTTCAAGGCCTTGCCCTAAGTGGACATAGTTTTCATTTTGGAAGCTTTCTGTGTAGTGTTAATAAACATCATAGCTTCCCAGTGGTTTCTTCTGTCTAGATCTCGAGTTAGGGCTAAGGGAGGATTCATGTTGTCGACAGTGAAACAGAACTGTTTACGAAGGGTAACCTTTCACTGCCGCTGGCCAGATTTCAGAAATACTCCTTGAAACAGGATCAGGCAGTAAATTTCTTTCGTGACAGTCACAGATTGTCAGTGACAGCTATTGACCATTTGCTTACCCCTAGAAGAAGGTCTTTTCCTAATTGCTTGCTAATATGGTAGAAAGGACATTTAAGTTGGGAGGAGATATACTTACGGCATTCATAGTGATTATTTTGTACTTTAGCGGGTAGGCCAGGTGGAGAGGGAGGAAAGAGGGTTTTTTAAATTTTGTTTTACTGTGAAAATGGGTAGATAATTTTGATGTTGTTTGAAAGAGTTTAGGGTGACAGTTTTACAGATATAGTTTTGTGGCTGAAGTATTCATATTTCACAACATGTAAATATACATAATGCTGTGTCAGTATATAGTTGAAAATGATCAAGTTTATTTTAAACGTATTTTTTCTTTTGCAGTGCTGGAATGGAACCCAGGGCCTTGAGCACACTAGGCAAGCACTTTACCATTAAGCTACTTCACAAGACCATGGAAATACATTTCTAGAAAACAATAGTTGGGGCTGGAGAGATGGCTTGGCTGTTAAAAGTACTTGCTGTCCTTGCAGAGGACCCAGGTTTGGTTCCTCATACCCACATGCAGTACACAATTGCCTGTAACTTTAGTTCCAGTGAATCCAATCCCCTTTCTGGTCTTGATGAGCACCAGGCATGCACATAGTATACATACATACATGTAGGCACTCATATATACACATAAAGTAAAAATAAGTCATAGATAAAACAATAGATTGAGGTTTAGTGATAGAGATGTGGGCAGGGCCTTGGGTTCCATTTCCAGCACCCCTTCCCTACCCCCACCACGCACCCCATTCCCAGTACCCCCTCCTCACCCTCACCCCTGCACCCCCTCCTTACCTCCACATCCCAGTCACAAAGTACTAAACTGTTGACTATAAACAGAGAATGTGGGAGGTATTGTTTATAGATTTTTAAGCACTTTTAAATTTACAGTTTGACAAGTATTATAGAGAATTGATAGTCATCTTAGGCCATGAAAGTGAAATTCTTCAAAATTCAGTATTTTTGCCTTTTTAATAAAGGCATTTATTTCTAGCAGAGATATTTTTCTTTTAAAGTTAAGAATTTAATATGACCATTAAAAAGGAATGTATGGAATAATAAATATCAATAAGAAGGGAGGAATAATCTAAAGTTCTAAACCTGTTTAGAAACAGAAAGAAAGCAGGAGGTACACTGTTGAAGGGTAGGGTTGTGGTAAAAAGGAAATTACAGTGGTTTCTGATGCACTGAACACTGTTTTCTGAAGTGAATGGTTTCTGTTTGGTGAGTTAATCTTAACATAATTATTTTCTCTTGTTTACCAGGAATTTTCTACTTCAGGTCATGCTTATACTGATACAGGGAAAGCATCAGGCAACCTAGAGACCAAGTATAAGGTCTGTGACTACGGACTCACCTTCACCCAAAAGTGGAACACAGACAATACTCTTGGGACAGAAATCTCTTGGGAGAATAAGGTAAGAAAAAGCAGTGGACGTTATTTGTAGGTTTCATAGCTCTTTCCTATCAAATGAGCATAACTGGGACTGGAGAGATAGCTTAGCTGTTAAGAACACCTACTGCTCTTACACAGACCTGAGTTCAGTTCCCAGAGTCTTGTCAGGTGGCTCACAACCACCTATAACTCCAGCTTCAGGGGATCTAATACCTCTGGCCCCACAAGCCCTGCACCCATGTGTATATACTCCCACACAAGCACACACAAATACACATGATTAAAAATAATAAAATCTTTTAAAAATTGGACAAACTCCAAATATAATGAGTGGGATTTTTACAATGTCTTCTACCATATTTTCTCTTTTTTATTGCTTTCCTTGGCGTGTTTTAACATTTCTGGAAATGCACACTGTGTCTTTGTTCTGATAATTGTGTCACACAGTAATCCTCTCCTAAGTAGGACAGACTCTTGGTAATTCATTTTACTTTTGTAATCTTTGCAAATTAGCTGCCCAGGAATGTTGCTAAATTTTTTTAATGTTTTCAAGGAGAAAACCAAGTAGCTGATTTTTGTTAGATACCCACTGTGTACAGGGCACTACATTTTTCTTTTGGAGAATGGATCTCATGTAATCTAAGCTGGCCTCAAAACTTTCTTCGTAGCTGAGGTTGACCTTGAACTCCTGATTTTCCTGCCTGTGCAGGAATTACAAGAGTGTGCCCCATTCCTAGCTGGGTTCTCAAGGTACGTCTATGTGTATTGGCACATATAAAGAGGTACAGCTAAAGAAGTTGGTTTGTTAAGTGTCAGGTTATCTTATAGTTATTTCAAGAGAATAGCAAGATTATTTTGTTACATTGGAGTAATTCTTTTTTGACAATAATTTATGCTATTTAATGTATCAGGATTTATCCTATACATTTTAACCTTTTAAAATTTTTTGTTTTTTGTTTTTTTTGAGATAGGGTTTCTCTGCATAGTCCTAGCTGTAGCTAGAGTTTTCCTGCCTGGCCCACAGTCAGGATAAATCTCACAGCACTTTCCCCCCCCCCCTTTTTTTTTCCAAAAAGGAAGGTTTTAACCTTAACAAAGTAAAATTACATATAATTTGGGAATTTGGGCGTAGCTTCTCTTACTACTTCCTGCTGGAGGGGGCCGCTGTATCTTATGGGGACACAAAGAAAATTTTAGGATTATGGAATAGTCCATGAGGCTGTATTGTCTGAGCCAGTTGCCTTGAAAGGATTCTGGATGTTGGATCATCTGGGCCATGGTGTCATCAGAGACCTTTCAGGTGGTCTTGGCTGGTCAAACCTGATGTATCTTAATCTGGAACAAATCCATAGCCTCTGGCTTTCTGTGGAAACAAAAGCAGAGACTCTTTTCCAAAGCAACATATCCTTATATCCAAATTTTGAAGTCAAGGTACCTTTAAAATATACATTTTGGCATAACTCAACAGCTTTTACAATCAAATGTTTTTCTGCAGTTAAAAATCCCAGAGACAACACAATCCAGATTCTCTGTGTAATATTCATCTTTACGTGGCTTATTTTTTATATTAATTTTACTGTCTCTTTCTTTAAAGAGTTTATTTTTTAAAACTATGTATTTGTTTATATAACTGTATATATCACCTTTTTTGTCTCTTTCAAGCCTACGTATATTTTACACACATTGTAAACTATTACATCTGAATCTGTCTTATTGTGAATCTATTGCTTCAAACTGCAGCAGCTGTGGCTGCTGGCTCCGCCCACCTCAGCTTCCCAACATGGCGGTGGTACATTTACCGCCAGCTCTGGGAGCTATTGTGGGTCTCTATGCTTTTATCCAAGCAGCGTGTAGCCCAGAAACCTCTTTTTTTGTTTTGTACTAGCAAAGGCTAAATCCACCACACAGCTTAATGTGCCACTTGCAGAGGCCTCATTCCTGCCATACGGCAGCAGGTCGAGCGCGCACGCTAGGAACCCATAAGTAGCTCAAACCGGCAGCTGCCGCTCACTTGAGAGAGACAATTAGGAAGCTGTTTTTAGCTCCGTTTTAGAATCTTTTCTCAGGTTTTAGGTGGAAACTCTTGCCAACACATTGGGCGCCATTTGTAGCTAGAGTTTTCCTGCCTGGCGCACAGTCAGGACAAATCTCTCTCACCTGCCAGTCCCACAGCTGTCAGACCCAACCAAGTAAACACAGAGACTTATATTGGTTACAAACTGTATGGCCGTGGCAGGCTTCTTGCTAACTGTTCTTATAGCTTAAATTAATCTATTTCCATTAATCTATACCTTGCCACATGACTCGTGGCTTACCGGCGTCTTCACATGCTGGTTCTCATTGTGGCAGCTGGCAGTGTCTCTCTGACTCAGCCTTCCACTTCCCAGCTTTATTCTCCTCCTTGTCCCGCCTATACTTCCTGCCTAGCCACTGGCCAATCAGTGATTTATTTATTGACCAACCAGTAACACACTTGACATACAGACCATCCCACAGCACCTGGCTGTCCTGGAACTAGCTTTGTAGACCAGGCTGGTCTCAAACTCACAGAGATCCACCTGCCTCTGTCTCCCATGTGCCGGGATTAAAGGCATGTGCCACAATGCCTGGCACCTTTTTAAAATGTTTGTGATGGGGTCCTCATTATGTCATTCCGGCTGGTTGTAAACTTTTGGGCTTAAGGTGTTCTGCCTCGGCCTCCTGAGTAGCTTAGATTATAGGGACATGCTACCATAACCAGTTTAATTTATATTTTGAGAAGGGAACCAGGAGGAGGGGAAAGCTTGAAGGGAGGGAGGGAGTTAAGGGGATGAAGAAAGATAGGACATAAAAGTGGGAGAGTGGTAGTGCATGCCTTTAATCCCAGCACTGTGGGTGGGGAGGGGCAGGTGGATCTCTGAGTTCAAGGCTGACCTAGTCTACAGAGGGATCCCAGGACAGCCAGGGCTACACAGAGAAACCCTGTCTTGGAAAAAAGGAAGAAAGAAAAGATGAGGAGGTAATTTATTATATAATTTACTATCTGGCTTTCTTTAATGACTTCATTATTAAAGAGAAAGTGGGAGGAAGCTTTAGAATTGGCTTTTTTTAGTTAAAGAATAGAAAATTAATGGTTAATTGACAAATTTTTGTTTTACAGTTGGCGGAAGGGTTGAAACTGACTCTTGATACCATATTTGTACCAAACACAGGGTAATTATCCAAACCTATTTCTTTTCTGATTTCTTTTTGAAGGCCTAGAGCTTTAGCATTGGAAATGTAAAATGGGAACTGTAGGGGCAGGGAGAAACGGGAACTTGTTTTAGCAATGCTAGAATACTTTTGCATGTCTTTAAAGAAAGAGCTCCTCAAGGCAGCATAACATTGTCAGTAAAGAAGTTTAAACAGGCACATCTATCTTGGGAATTGGAAGGTCTGAGACCATAGTTCTATCTGTTGAAAGACTAATGGGTATGGCAAGAGTGTATTCTACTGATTGTAAGGGACCAGAGTGAGAGGTTGTGCTGCTAACTTAATTTCTGAGCCTGGGAAGTCCTCTAGGCTTAGTCTGCTTCCCCATTGTGTCACTTATCTGTTCAACCTGGTTTCTGCTATCTGAAGGGAGAGGTGCTAGATAAATGCAAAGAGGAATTTGTTCTTAGACATACAATAGGTTTGTCCTTTCTTCACATGTTTTAATTATTTTTAGAACAGATATTCTCTTAAAAGCCTTGGGAGGACTATTTGGAACTAATAGACAAAGGTTATTTAGAACTAATTCTGAATATTCAGCATTATTATTGAGAATATATTTCTGCTGCATATGTTGGTACTCACTTTTAGTCCCAGCATTCTGGAGACAGGCAGGTGGATCTCCGCAAGTTCCAGGATAACCGGGGCTACTTATTGAGACCTTATCTACAACAAACAAGTGTATTTTAGTAGAAATACCATTAATAAGTTAGTAATGTGTTTTGATGTTACTTTTGTAACTTGAAAATATTTAAAGATACTTTATTTCTCGTGTCTCTGTGTATATTTATATATATAAATTTGTATATATATTATATGTATCTTCAGATTATTGTTTTGGCAGTGAAATATTTTACTACTCGTGGACTTATGGACTTTATTTTTTGACACAATTGTATATATCTGTGGGGTAATATGTAATGTTTGAATATGTGTATACATTAATCAACTAGGGTAAGTATCTATCTCATTAAGCATCTATCATTTTTTTGAGTGGAAAGCAAATTTAAAACCCTTGCATTGTTTTTGAAATATATAGTACTTTATGCGTAGTGACCCTGTTGTGCAGCAGAACATCAAAACAATTTTCATATCTGTTAACTCTCTAGTGATTCATTCATGCCTTTATGAGATTAATCATAAAATACTTTTATTATTTCAACTCATGGTGAGGAATACATAATGACATAAACATTTCTTTGTTTTATGTATTTATTTTCTTTTTTGAACAGAGTTTCTTTGTGTGGCCCTGGCTCTCCTGGAACTCACAGAGATCCACCTGCCTCTATTTCCCAGGTGCCAGTATTAAAGGGTGTACCATCATAACTGTTGACATGTAGTTTAATCCTAACAGAGTTGTATTTGTAGAGCTAAGTCATTTGAAACATTTTTCCATATATTATGTCATCTATGAAAACAATATTTACCTTTAGAGAGGATCTTACATTACAATTCACTGGAAATAGTAGACTCACATTGTTTTCATTGTATTGTTTGTTTTTACAGAAAGAAGAGCGGGAAATTAAAGGCCTCATTTAAACGTGATTGTTTTAGTATTGGCAGTAACATTGATATAGATTTTTCTGGACCGACCATCTATGGCTGGGCTGTGTTGGCCTTTGAAGGTTGGCTTGCTGGCTATCAGATGAGTTTTGACACAGCCAAATCCAAATTGTCTCAGAATAATTTTGCTCTTGGTTACAAGGCTGCAGACTTCCAACTGCATACTCATGTGTGAGTGTTTATAATTGTCTTTAGTGCAAGTGCTGTTCCCCTGAGAGGTAGTAGCTGTTACATGATAGGAAGGTTAAAAGTGATTAGAAGTTAAAATTGCTTGGTGGATACCAGTCCTGCTGTACATTTTCATAGTTAGCAGTGCATTCATTGTTAGGAAGTTCATGAACTGAGTACATCATGATACGCTGCTCTTAGTTGTTGCTGTCAGCTTTTACCTCAAACTTTGGGATGTTTTAGAATTTGTAAAAGAACCACTGAATAGAGACAGCCCAGAGCATATATATACTTCACTGTTACTTTGGACTTATTTTGACTGTATCTGGAAGCAGATGTTTGGAACACTTAAGAATAATCGCCAAATAATTTGAGTGTCCTGGAACTTCTTTGGTAATTCTTTGTGGAGATTTTCATGCATCTTTGGTTAGAACCTAGTTACTCCCTCCACTGCATTCAGAAATAATAGGGATCTCAAAATAATCCTGGATTTCAGTGTTGGCTGAATCAGCCTGAACTTGACTTATAATATATTTAGTTTTTTGGTGTTTTAAGACAGGATCTCATGTAGATCAGCCTAACCTCAAACTCACTATGTAGCATTGGCTGACCTTAAACTCCTGATCTGCTAGTACCTTCCAGTGCTGGGATTATAGGCAGGAATGAGCTGTGTGTTTCTGAGGTATTGCTCTTCGTGGGATGCTCTAATATAGACAATGGTATCAGAACACTGTTACTAGGAAACCATGGGATACTTGAAAGAGCCATGGGTTTCAATCTGGAGCAGTGCTCCTGGGTATTGTGTGGAAAGTGTTTTCTCACTCTGTGGGAAACAGATTGTAAAAGCTAGTATTGTCTTTATTCCTATAGTTTTACCTCTCTTTCCACAGTCTTTATGGACCTAAAGCCTATAAAAGAGAGGTTATAGGTTATAGTTTCTAAATTCCATAAAAGATACCTACAGACTATATACTTACCTGAGGTGTCTGCCTTTGAACATAGGTGAATTGTGTCTTAAGAAATTTATATTATGTAGAAGAGTCAAGTAAATGAATCAGGTGCTACTGTGCTTTAATTAGGCTTTTAGATATTTCATTGGTTGGTTTTATTTCTTGTTTAATAGTCATTTGTACTAGAATTTTGCTAGACTCCAAAGTTGCACAGTTGAAATCTATGTTTAGATAGTTGTAGAATTTGTTTCCATGTCTTATTAGTCAATGATTCAAACTTTGTTTTTGTTTTTTTACACCGTGAAAACAGGAATGACGGTACTGAATTTGGAGGCTCCATCTATCAGAAAGTTAATGAGAAGATTGAAACGTCAATAAACCTGGCATGGACAGCTGGCAGCAACAACACTCGTTTTGGCATCGCTGCTAAATATAAGCTGGATTGTAAAACTTCTCTATCTGTAAGAATGTGCTGCTGGATTGGCTCCCAGCTGTAAACACGTGCTGTAGTGCCGTTACAGTTTGCATGTGCTTTATTAACCTCATGACCTCACTCATGTACTGGAAAGGTCATTATGTCCAAGGCAGGAAGTGGGGGTTCTAGTCCTAATTTCTCCCCTATTGGCTGTTGTCGGACCTTTGGCCTCAGTATATTCTTAGTTGAGCTCTGCATATAAGGCTTTACATGTATTATCCCTGTAATTCTCCTCACTGTTTGGTGTGGTGAAGAGACATAGCCTCATCCCTGTTTATTCCATTCCACAGATAACCTGGAAACTAGGTCAGTGTCACAGGAGGCAGTAGTGTCAAAATAGGAGTTCAGACCTGGTTTTATGACAGCAGAGTTCGTGCTCTAATCACTGGCAGAGGTTGGGAATTGGAATCTTCAAGAATTCAGTACAGGCCAGGCATGGTGCTGCACACCTTTAATCCCAGCACTTGGGAGGCAGAGGCAGGCAGATCTCTGTGAGTTCAAAGATAGTCTGGTTTACATAGTTCCAGGGTAGTCAGGGCTACTTAGTGAGACTCAGAACAACAAAATTCAGTACGTAGAGATGCTTGGTCACAATGTGCTTGAAAATCTGTTTAAGAACTTTAAAACATACATTCTCATATTACCCACAATTCCTATCAGTCCTATTGACTTCTTAAAAAATTATCTTTATTTTTTTTTCAGTTTTAATAATTCTAGATTAAGCTCCAGTGTGCTTTTACCTTTAAAAACCTTGAGCATGAAGCAGTTTTTGCATTGGAATGATGTGAAGTTGTTTTCTAATTGCTTTTACTTTCTTCTCTTAATCGTAGGCCAAAGTAAATAATGCCAGTTTAATTGGACTGGGTTATACGCAGACCCTCCGACCAGGTATGTAAAAAAGAATGAATTAGTGGAGGGTCAGAGTAGAAAGTTACAAAAAGGAAATGAATACAAAAGGAGAAACTTCGATAATCCCCGTGGTTGATCAGGCCTCTAATCGCTAGTCATGCAGGTGAAGGGAAGAGGAACAAGTGCTTCTGGTGTACTTCTAACTACGCTTTCGTCACAGCCTTGGAAGTTGGCTTGTCCCTCATTCTTCTTTTTTTTAAATTGGTGTTTTGTCTGTATGTATGTCTGTGTGAGGGTGTTGAATCCTGAAGTTACAGACAGTTGTGAGCTGCCATGTGGGTGCTGGGAATCAAACCTGGGTCCTCTGGAAGAGTAGTCAGTGCTCTTAACCACTGAGCCATCTCTCCAGGTTCTCCACCCCCCACCCCCACTCCCCATTATTTTTAATCTTGAACTCCAGATAGTTTTTCTTCCTTGTGCTCTGCTCAGCCCAGGTAAGCAGACTAGACAAGCTGTGCCAGTATAGTATAGCTTAGGCCTACCTATACTCCATGCCGTTGACTCAGATTCATTATTTCTAGAATATTTAAGTCCAAGTACCATTCTGACTGCAAATAATGTGGTAATTTCTTCTTCCTAGGAGTCAAACTGACCCTGTCAGCTTTAATAGATGGAAAGAACTTCAATGCAGGAGGTCACAAGGTTGGATTGGGATTTGAACTGGAAGCTTAATGTGATTTTGAGTAGAACATCATTTGTCCCTGGAAGTCAAGAGAAGTGAACCCACTATGTTTTGGCCTTAAAATTCTGTGAAATTTCAAAAGTGTGAACTTTTTATTCTTCCAAAGAATTGTAATCCTTCCCACACTGAAGTCTAGAGATTACAAATCCATCCTAAGAGAGGTCCTTGAAGGCATGCCTGGAGATTGTCATGTTTGTGCCACATTTCAGTTGAGTTCTGCAGTGTTAATTTAAATATGTTCCTCAGCAACAACGTAGTGTCATGTTAAAGAAAATGATCTGACTCCCCAGTTTGTACATCACGTCCTGCATGTCCCACTCCACTTTTCCATGACCTTTGGTTCTAGCGATCTCTGCTGTAGTGAAGTCTTTGGTTTTGCATCAGAGTGAAATAAACCCATCACATTTGGAACATAGTTGCTCATCTGATTTATTAGTACTGGCCGATTGGTTTTCGAAAGTGGAGTCGAGTCTGAAGTGGTGTGTCTAAAACATACGTGCTTTCGCCCCTCCCTCTGACTCCAGTTCTCACTCCACCCCGAGGGACGGAGCAGGGGTTTGCTCTGCTGTGGAGGAGCACAGCTGTCAGGGAACGAGCTTCCTGGTGGATCACGTCAGAGTGTCCCGAAGCTGCCGAGGTGAAGAGATGGGCAGAGGGAAGGAAATGGAGAGGGGAGACTGCAGTGGGAAGGGGATACCCGACGCCTCCAGGGCTTCAGGAAAAAAGAGTTCAACTGAAGGAGTTAGCAGTTTAGGAAAGATACGGATGGATGTAATACTCTAGGGCAGACCCCTTTCTTCAAGTACACAAGTAATGTATGCTGGTTACAATAGTTGTAAACAGCTCAGAGTCAGGTTAAAGGTAGGAATCTCCACTCCTCACAGGACTTTAACTTTCAGTACTGCTAGCACTTTGATGTATATTCCTGCAGATGCTAGCATTTTAAGAGATCTCGTTGGGGTCCATTTATAGAAGGTTAATAAAGTGCTTATCTCCTTTTAGAATACTTTATTTTTTATAATATTTTTCTTTTTAAAAATTAAAATTTATTTACTGTTCTAGTCTATTGCTATGACAAAACACCTTGACCAAGGCAACTCCTAAAAGAAAGCTTAGGTCTCAGAGGGTCAGAGGCCGTGGTGGTAGAGCAAAGGCGTGGTGGCAGGAACAGCCTACAGCATATCTTGCAAGTAGGAGGCAGAGAGACATACTGAGAATTTGAAATCTCAAAGCCCACTCCCAGTGACACTTAGTCCTTCCCAAACAGTTCAGCAAGCTGGGGACCAAGTATTCAAACAGGACCTAGGGGGCCATTCCCATCCAAACCACCACATTCACTTTGTGTGTGTGTGTGTGTGTGTGTGTGTGTGTGTGTGTGTGTGTGTGTGTGTGCCTGCCACAGTGTGTATTTTGAGGTCAGAGGACAACTTATGAGAGTTAGTTTTCTTTCCACCAAGTCTTGGAGATCAAACTCTGGCCATCAGGCTTAGTGGCAGGCACCTTTACCCACCAAACCTTCTCCTTGGCCTTGGAGTACATGTCTAGATTTAATGTCTAAAATTAACTCTTCCTGTTTATTTATGTTTCTGCCAATGTTTGAATGCCCATTTCCCTACATCCTCAGTAACATTCCATATTGCACATTTTACTTATTGGTCTAATTTTTTTATGTTCACGAGTTACTGTGAATATGACTTATTTAACCGTTTTGTGTTGTATTTGGTTTTGCATTATGTCCAGTGCAACATTGAATGTCATTCCTTTTTTTCTGGCTATTTCCACAGTAGCATTGCCATGTAGAACCTTCCATAATGATGAATGTGGTTTCTTTGTATACTAGCTACATATGGCTGTTGAGCACTTTTAGTATAAGGACAACTAAACAACTGAATTTGAAATTTAATTTTAATTAATTTGCTTAAATGATTACATGTAGTTAGTGGCTGTTGAGTTGAACAGCATAGTTCTATAAGGTTTCTAGAAGTGACATGAGCTACAGGGCCTAGGCATTTAATAGGGAGCACAGCCAGGTGGTGGTGGTGCATGCCATTAATCCCAGTACTCAGGAGGCAGAGGCAGGTAGATCTCTGAGTTTGAGGCCAGCCTGCTCTACAGAGCAAGTTCTAGGACAGCCAAGGATATACAGAGAAAGCCTGTCTCGAAAAACCAAAACCAAACATACATTAATTAATTAATTTTAAAAAAGGGTAGCACAAATTTACCCTTCAAATATTTGGTATCAATTTATATTTCTATCAGTAGTGCTTGTCCACCCCCTTTCATCCACATTAACACTGTTGCCACACTTTCAAAATGTACCCATTAGGATTCCTTGCTGTTTCTAATTGGTGTATCTTAAAACAACTAGACATATTTGTGTGGTAGAATATTATTTTAAGATGTGTTACTTTTGTTTGTTTATGTTGCATTTGTTTAACTCTGTGAAGCTGTGTTACTGTGCCTGTCTAAAACACCTGATGGTCTAATAAAGAGCTAACGGCCATAGTGAGGCAGGAGAAAGGATAGGCAGGGCTGGCAGGCAGAGAGAATAGATAGGAGGAAAAATAAAGGAACGAGAGAGGAAGGAAGAGGACATCAGGGGCCAGCCACTCAGCTACACAGCAAGCCATGGAGTAATAGTAAGATTTACAGAAGTAAGAACAGGAAAGGCCTAGAGTCAAAAGGTAGACGAGATAAGTTAAGGAAAGCTGGCAAGAAACAAGCCAAGCTAAGGCCAGGCATTTATAATTAAGAATAAGCCTCTCTGAGTGATTTATATGGGAGCTGGGTGGCAGGCCCCCCAAAGAGAAAAGAGTGAAGACAAACAATATATTTAAAAATTCCCAGTGTAAGGTAGTACTTAACCCTAACAAAGTCTGTCCTAAAGCTGCCAGACTTTACCAAAGTTATGGGTAATTAGGTCCACAAAGCCCAGAAAATACCCACAATAGCTGTCATATGATAAAATTGTATTTTCTTGCATAGTATCTTTGTGGATTGGACCACCATTACAAGAGATGAAGTCAAACAGTAAAGGAGGGAAACCAGAGACAGTGGATGTCAGGGTATCGCATCCTGTATCGGAAAGTGCGTGGACAGGATGCTTGGGCCCGCTGTATCACCGAGTGAGTGGAGTAAGAAGCCGTCCGTGCCAGGAGCAATCACAGTGTGCCTGAGGACTGTTGTTCAAGGCGATTCTTCAGTCTGGTGTGGATAAGAGTGTAAGGGGGTAGAAACCCGGCTGGAGCAGCATTCAGCCTGGCAGGAAGAACCAATGAGCTACACCTGCTTATTCCTTAGTTATTTTATCTGTTCAAGTTGGTTGCATGCATGCCTTCAATTTAAGTAGAGAAGGCAATTTCTACATAATTGTATTTTTCCCTTATGTTGTTTCTTTTAAATTATTGATCATGCAGAGCCAAAGAGCCAAATTTTAGATATTAATAAGGTAATCCAAATACGGATGTGGAAGGTTTAATTTCGGCCTTTATTCAGTGATTTTGTGGCATTGTGGTTGGCTGGACTGTATGCTGAGAAGAAAACCCTCATCACAAGGTAGACAGGGAGCACATGGGTTCACATACTGGTACCTTGCTGGTCAGTTGATAGGACCCATTTAAACCTCACAGTGATAACTGTAATCATCTTGGATTCCTGTAGTCAGAAGAGCCAGGAGAGGCATCCCAGGGAGAGCCGTTGGTATGGTTTCTGCCTTTCCTGCTCTGTCTGGTGCAGCCTAGGCTCAGGCTCTTGGGCACTGCTTCCAGTGCCATGTGACACCTTCTCATCATGCCGTCATGGCACAGCCATGCAAGTCCTGGGGCCACTATTTATGTAACTTTGTGTTTACAGAGATTCTTTCAGGACATGGCTAGGGTCAGCAGGCTTTACTTTTGTGTCTTCCTCTCAAGATGACTTAATTTCTCGATTTTACCACAGGCTGTGAGTCTGGCGCCTGGGAGCAAAAAGTCCCCCCTTCTAGTGTGCATGCATTTATCTGCAGTGCCTCTTTGAGTCAGTGTTTCTGCCTTGAGGAGTCACCAAGGATGCACAAAGCTTCCATGGGACGTTTCTCACTGGTGTTACCATTTTCAAAATACTTTATGTGTATGGATGTGTCTACACTACATGCGTGCCTGGTGCCCACAGAGGTTGAAAGAGGGATTAGATCCCCTGGAACCGGAGTTGCAGATGGTTGTGAGGTGCCTTGTGGCTGCTTGTCTTCACCTAAGAACTCTGCTTGAACTCTCCAGACCTTTGTTTCAAAGTGCCTGGCAGAACTCTCTCCTTGGATATTGAGCAGGCACTAACAGTTACATTTCCCAAACGGAATCCTTGCCTTCTATATCCATGTAGTGCTTGGAGTTTGGGTCACATTTCTGCCTTTTTGCAAACCTTTCTGACCTCACCCACGCACTGGTCAGCTTCCCCCAGAGCTCCTGCTCGGGTGAAAATAGCCTTGCATTTTCTTTCTAAAGCCTCTTGGTCTCTAGAGGGCTTTGTCTTTCTACCTTCAGTGGCCAAGTCATTGACTTGGCACTTGGTAGTCCTGGATGTTAGTTACCTGAAAGGTAAACTAAAGCCTTTCTTGGATTTGGCTTCTCAGTAGAGGGTTTCTAAAAGCAACCATACTCCTCTGTGATCATCAAAGACACAAAGATAACTCCTGGCATTGCGTGCAACTCTGAACTATGACAGAATTAACATTTTGTTAAGTGATTTCCCTGATACAGTTTGAAGGGTCTGAAAAGATGTTATAGTTACAATTAAACTTGACCCCGCTAGGTGTCGCTGTGGTACCAACCAAGATAAACACCTGGTTTCCTAGTCCTTTCTGCTCTAGGTCATTCAGTCCATTTTCTTGGACCTCCTCACCTCTTCCTCTACTCCTTGTAGTTTGAAATTTCTGAGTTCAGGGTTTGGTTTAAACATGGTAAATTGGGAAAGATGACGGAGTTCTCCATCCTATCCTAGGCAAAATTCTTTTTGCTGTTTAAGTAGGTTTCAGTCCCCAATAAGAACTCTTGCTCACCTTCATTGTGTCTGAAACACATTTCTTAGACTCATTTAATCTCATGTGCTTCCTTTGTAGAGACTTACAGAATCAACCACCCTTTTCTTTTGGCCTTCATTTCCAAGTTCCTAAACACCTGTAGTTTTTTTTTTTTTTTTTTTTTTTTTTTGGTTTTTCAAGACAGGGTTTCTCTGTGTAGCTTTGCGCCTTTCCTGGAACTCACTTGGTAGCCCAGGCTGGCCTCGAACTCACAGAGATCCGCCTGGCTCTGCCTCCCGAGTGCTGGGATTAAAGGCGTGCGCCACCACCGCCCGGCTCAACACCTGTAGTTTTATCCCAGGTCTCCTGTGTATTCCTTTACCTTGCTGAGTTTAAATTCTTTTTCTTTTAAACAGTCTTCCTATGTACTTTTGGCTGGCCTGGAGCTTCTGTGTAGACCTGCCTGGTCTGGCGCTGCTTCCCAAGCACTGGTTAAAGGTGTGTGCTACCATGCCACCACCACAACCAATTTTATTTTGTTTAAACAAGGTCTCTCTGCAGTGCTGGCTGTCCTGGAATTCTCTATTGTACACTAGGCTGGTGGCCACTCTGCCTGACTCCAGCTAAATTTTTGTCTTTATTTTGTTATAAAGATCTTAAAATAGACTTGAAAAGATTTAGTTATTTTTAGTGTGTGTGTGTGTGTGTGTGTGTGCGCGCGCGCGCGCGCGCGCGCGTGCGCACCTGTCTAGAAGTCAGAGGGTGTTGGATCCCATGAAGCTGGAGTTACAGGCTTTTGTTATCTGACTAATGCAGATACTGGGATGCAAACCCTGGTCCTCTAGTAGAGCAGTAAGGACTCTGCAGCTGAGTCATGCATGTCTCCAGCTCCTGATGTATTTATTTTTCTAGTAGTTTTAGGTTTACAGAAACACTAAGCAAAAAGTAGTTCCCACAATCTTGTTGTCTCAGCTCCTTGCCTCACATCTAGTATAACCAAGTGCCCTGGTGTAGTAATGTCACTGGCAAAACTGGGCTTCTCTTTTATGGGTTCTTACTCCTCGTAAAATAATCTTAAAATAGACTCAGAAGGAAGCTTGCAAACCATTTTATGAGGCCTTTATCTGGTACTCGAAAAAGAAGAGAAAGATGTTAGAACTCAGAAAGTAGTCAGGCTTAATAGAGAAGATCTGCAAGTGCCTGCATTAGCAGAGGGACTTCTGAGCGGGACACTATCTCTCGAGGGGATAATTATTCCTCCCATCTCCTTAGGAAGTCTTCAGGAAAGTCAGCTTTGGGGCAGGGAGGATTGGCCAGGTGATTGACAGGCCCAGCTTGATTAACTCGTATAGGAGACAACAACATGTGATATTTGGGGACAGGTCAAAGGTGGAACTCAATTCTATTCTTTTGACCTAGAAGCAGTTTAATAGGCCTCAACAGAGCACCGATGCATCCAAATTTCACATGACACTTTATTTATTTATTTATTTTTTTGGTTTTTCGAGACAGGGTTTCTCTGTGTAGCTTTGCGCCTCTCCTGGAACTCACTTGGTACCCAGGCTGGCCTCGAACTCACAGAGATCCACCTGGCTCTGCCTCCCGAGTGCTGGGATTAAAGGCGTGCGCCACCACCGCCCGGCCTCACATGACACTTTAAATCCTAAGGAAGGGCAGTTGTGATCCCTTATCTGGCCTCTTGCCATGTAGAGGGTGCTGGCCTCTGCCTCCTAAGTGTTGGATTTTACTACATATTTTCTGTTGCTTGAGAACTCTAACTTAGGACGAAGAGGTGGGCGAACTTATTTAAAAATGACCTGTTGAAAATGAATACAAATGTGTTTAGATACTTAGAGGTTCAGGCTGTCAGGAAAGGTAAGACAAGAAGTATGAGACATGATGTCCCTCCTCTGAGCCTGGCTTTCTTGTCCCCCAGGCAGCCTTCCTCTGCATGGGAAGTTTGTCTGACCACATACAAAGATGTCAGGGACTTAGGAGTTCCCTGGAGACTCTGCATTCCTTCCCTTGGGGGACATGGCAACACCCTCTTCTGGATCAGAGAGAGCTTCCACAACCTATGTGTGGCCTGACTACTCCTCATCACATGTAGGAACCTCTCCTGGGCATTGGCTGTAAGGTGGAGTCCGGTGGAGTAGACCTTTCCCTCCTCTCCCTGGACAACATACAAAGTAGCCATCTTTGTCAGATAACAGGCTTGGGGGAGAGTCCTGGGCCAGGCTCCTTTCACATTGCTAGGGAGGCATGACACTCCCACCCACTCACCCACTTCCGCTCCTGGGATCAGCCTTGCCATCTGCCTGCTAGGGCTTTGTGATGCTCAGGTGGCCCTTTTGAGGCAGGGATTGCTGCCTGAGACTGGCAGGCCTTGTGGCCTGCATGGTGCTTACTTACACTTGTGCTGTTCTTTTCTTTCTTTCTTTTTCTTTTATGTGCATTGGTGTTTTGCCTGCATGTATGTCTGTGTGAAGGTGTGGGATCCCCTGGAGATAAGGTTACAGGTAGTTGTAGGCTGCCATATGGGTGCTGGGAAATGAGCCCAGGTCCTCTGGAAGAACACCCAGTGCTCCCAACTGCTGAACCCTCTCTCCAGCCCTGTGCTGTTATTTTCTTACCAATAAATTTGATGGGAGACTGAGTTTCCTCAGACTATCAAAAGCAGGAAACAAGGTGCCATTTTAAAGTAGAGGATTTCGGCTCTGGTAGTGGAGATGAAAGCATCACACCTGGATGGTGGTGCTCATCTGGTACCCATCCAGCTCCTAGGTGGCAGCATTGTTGCCGCGGTGTGAAACATGAAAGGTTTCACTCTGAGCTTCCCAGCTTGAGAAGAGACCCGTGGGGGCCTACAGGAATGAAGAGCCGAGCAGGTGAGCTCCACACGGGAACGTGAGCTCCACACGGGAACGTGACCTCCCCGTTACCACTGTCCTGATCAGACACATCTCTGGTCAGACAGTTTCATCATGGTGGGGATGAGGATGTTCACAGTGGGGATGCCTGCAGACAGGGGTGGGGTCATTCTTTCCCTTTCTAGTTTTGTGTATCGGTTCTGTACAAACACGGAAGAAGGTAGGATAGAGAGGAAAGTTCAACAACAAGTATTTGAAAACTGCAAGTGGCCAGATTGCATAGTTTTGATTTTTGTGGAAACCGTGAAAGAAAAAAACTTCAGAAGTAAAATTTTGAGGGGCACTTTTTTTATTATAAATTTAATATGGTTGATTAATGAAAAAATTACAATGAAGTACCGTGAAAATGTATGTCAATATAAAAATATTAGCAGCATTTCCATGGTTTCAGGCTCTTAACGTTTTAGTCACACTGTCTCTCACCATCAGAACACAACAGTGGCTCTACAGGAGGACCTCAGATGCTCTACATAGAAAAGGCCTCGGATCCCCAAGCCCAGCGTCCTTTCTAATATTTCCCGCTCGGCCCCAAGGTTCACAGCATTCAGACGCATCAAAAGCCTCTCTGGCTTTAATGTCTGCGACCAGAATTCCGTGGTTCAGGCTACAGGGCAGAGCAGGGAGGGACACTGGAATTGGACTTGATATGTATGTAGTGTTTAACTATACACCCCCTTGCTGTATGCTGTCCACGCTGGTGATGGTGAAAGGCCACTGAACGAGCTTCCCAGGACCTGGGATGGCAGTGGTGTGGCTGCTGCTGGTGGGCGGCTGGTGCTTCCAGCCACACACACTGCTCTGGCTGAGTTAAGAGCTTGCCTGGCTGATGGACCAGGTTCACTGCAGTGGCCAGTGGAAAGGGAAACACACAACATGAAGATATAATACTGGCAATTTATCCCCTATTTCTTTGGTACTTTCTAAAATTCTCCAATCAGTAAAGTATAAGGGAAGCAGAGCATTAAAATTACAGTTTAAGTATTTACAAAAGCAATAGTGATCCATTGCACAGTAACTCATACACAGCTTCTGAACACATTCTTCAGGGAAAGCACTTGTGAACACCTGTCTCAGCATATGCGATCACACAAGGGCCCGAGAACTTGCCCAAGTTTGTATTAAGTATACTGTATCTCACTCATATTACAGTATATTTTAAAAAGGATTTCATAACCTACACTTTAATAAAAGTTTTTAACACTTGCCAGCGCTGAAATCATTATATACAGTTAGCAGAATATTGCATTCTGGGCAATACTCTTCACTTTCATTCTGAGTTTGTTTGAAATAAATGCTACATATTCTAGGTACACAATATAATATAAGTAACTGCACCACATCATGTCATCACAATATCAGTTTGATATATACTACTATGTACAGTAGTTAGGTTAATTCTGGAAGATGAACTTCTGTGGCCGGGGTAAGCAGTGTGTGGATGAAACCGTTATCTGGAAGGTATGTGGGAGGGGTGTGTATGTGTCAAAAAGAGTAGGGGTGGAGAGGTGTGGACACACCTGCCCATGTTCGCCTATCCCGACAGCCATGCACCGGCTGGAAGACACAAAATCACACCTATGACAGGAGGATTCCATACATGAAGATAGCCATGATAGCAGCACTGAATAATCCAGCCACGGGGACAGTCACAAACCAGGCCACAAAGATGTTCCGGAAGAGGTGCCAGTCCACAGCCTTCCGAGAGCGTATCCAGCCCACAGCTACCACTGAGCCCACCTGTAGCGGCAGAAACATCATATTCAAAGGTGAGACACCGAGGAGAGACCCTTCACCAACACTGACCTTTTGGTTATCATTATGTGTATCATGTACCCCGAACTCTTCCTCATCAGTTTTCTTTTTTTTTTCTTTTTTTTTTTTTTTTGGTTTTTCGAGACAGGGTTTCTCTGTGTAGCTTTGCGCCTTTTCCTGGAACTCACTTGGTAGCCCAGGCTGGCCTCGAACTCACAGAGATCTGCCTGGCTCTGCCTCCCGAGTGCTGGGATTAAAGGCGTGCGCCACCACCGCCCGGCAACCTCATCAGTTTTCTATGGAGGTCATTTTATATTTTCATAATTTATGCTATGAAACTAGCCTCATTCTGTGAGGTTCCAAGAATACTTCTGCTGGGCAGCGTTCAGGAATCTAACGATACTCTTTACCATCAACAGCATGCCCTAACTTCCTTCCTACCTTTCAGCGTAAGCTTGGGTCCTCTCCATGTACGTTCCTTACATTTCTACAGTTTTAAAATTATATTTATATGTATTTATATTACATTTATGCCACAGCATGTGTGTGGGGATCAGAGGCCCACACTGGGGACTCATTGCTCTTATTCCACCACGTGGGTCTTAGGGTTAGCGCTCAGGCTGTCGGCCTCGGTGGCAAGTACCTTTCCGCACTGAGCCATGGCGACAGCCCTGTTTCTCACTGGAATTAGTGTAAAAGCATTCTGCTCCCCTGCAACTCTGTAGTCTCTGTGTGTGCACCTCCCGTTCGTTATACTTTCTAACTGGCTGTTGTTGATAATCAAGCTCTAGATTTTTGTATTTTCCTCTTGGATATGAGCAGTTTTACTCTATGAGCTTCATCTGGTCTGTCTGCACCTAACATCTCACTGTGGTCCCATGTGAAGGACCTACTCATGTCAACAACTTATCCTTATACTGCTTATTATTCCAAGGAAACAAAACCAATTGTGTGACTACTATAGATACTTGGATAACAATAACATACATATGTCTTTGTTAAGGCCTTGTGCAAATTAGATATAAATCTCTTAATAAAATGTCCTTATGGTCTAAATATTGGGAAAATTATACTTTAAGATGAAAATGAAAGTTTAATTTTTATTTTAATTCATTAAGTAATTTTTTTTGAGACAGGGTCTCACTAGGTGCCCTGGCTGGCCTGAAACTTGCTATAGAGACCAGGCTGGCCTCACACTCAAGAGATTCTGCCCACCTCTGCCTCCTGAGCACTGGGATTGAAGGTGTGCACTACCACGCCTGACCTAAGAGTTTAGCTTTAAAACCAGTGTCTGTATATATGTGCACACAATGGGTTGCACTGTGACATTTCCATACACACGTATGTAAGGCACTTTGATAATCATGTTCTCTATTGCTCTCACTGTCCCCCAGATCTCTAATCAAGTCCCCTTTTAGAGAGGTTAGAATCTGGAGGCAGGAGTTTTCCACTATGGCTGTGAGTTACATTCTAGAGTTTCATGGTATAGCAAAATCACACTGTCTGGTGTAGCACTTTCCGTTAGTGCGGAGGAGACGGTTAATAGGTGAGTCTGAGCAGCTGGAAAAGTCAGGCAGGTGTGACTGTGTCTGCCTACGACACGGTGGAAAGTGGGCAGCTGAGATGGTTTGGTAGGGAAAGGTGCTTGCCTCTAAGGCTAACAAACCGAGTTCAATCCCCGGGCCCTACATGACGGAAGGAGAGCGCAGATCCTGAAAGTTGTCCTTTGATCTCCACAAGAGTGTTGTGTGTGTACGTGTACACACACACACACACACACACACACACACACACAATAAATAAAATAGAAAAGTGAAAAGCTAAATGCCTTTTCCTTGGGAAAGCACATATTTTAGGGTGCTTCCTCAGTAGCAGTCCCGAACAGCACAGAGCTAAAATGAGGTGATGAATGGGGAGATGGTCACTTTTTATAGTCTACACAGCTTTGTGTTGTTTGAAGTACTTCAGTGAGCCCATGCTTTTTTGATAATTTTTATTTTATTTTTTTGTCGTACCAGGGATTGAATTCTGGGCCTCTGTTGTACAGGTACGCAGTCTATCGTTAAGTTAAGAGGCATCATGAGACCCTTTCATCATTTTAAAAACAACCGAGACCGAGCAGTCTCAGATGCCGAATGGGGCTGCCAATCTTTCCTTACCTTCCCCCCTTGTACTAGGGATGGCAGAGCACCATGCTAGCCCCATGGTGGGAAATGCTTCTTAACCCTTCTGTGCTTCAATTCCCACATCTGCAAGACTGGGGGAATGCCAGTGTTCTCCTCAAAAGGTTCTTGCAATGAGCAAAGGTGTCAAATTCACACTGCACTTCAACAGTGCCCAGTGGGCACCTGCCTCATACATGGGAGTCAAGTTGGTTGTTATGGTGATGTATGCTAACTGACCACAATTGGGAGGGATGGAACACTCGCTGAAGAGCTGATCCCTGGTCCTATCGTATGTAAGCTGTATGACCTCTGAGCAGTCCTGAGAGCCTGAATTTCCTCAGCTGTCAGCTGTGAATGACAGGACGGAGAACCACACACAGCAGCACCAGGAGCTAGCTCCTGCCCCTCATTTGGAATCGACTCTCAGGCAACAGAGTCACTCTCAACACCATGTAAGGGGCAAACCAGAAGGAGCCACATCTTCTAATTGCTCTGACGTAATGTCGGTCTACTTCTGTTTCGTGCCACTGCTAAGGTCAGTTCTATGCAGTGGCAGGAACTGAATGGTGCATCTCTGGAGAACCTACAGACATGCTTGGTGCACATGACTTCAGAAGGAGATCTAGGTGGAACAGTGAAGGGCACAGGGCAAACGGAAGCCCTCCCACTGGTGCCCAGAAAGCAAAGCCTCAGCACCAGGTGCCATGCCGGGGATGCGGAAGGATTAGGAGAGGGGCATTCTAGGGGAACAACCACCCCTGCTTCCTCCTCCTCGCTATCCAACAAAGTCCCGGCAGGCAGTCCCACAGCAACCACGCAGAGTATAGCAGCTTTTTTCAGATCACTTGGTGCCGCTGGACCGATGTGCCACCCCTCGGAACGGCAGTCTCTGGCTGGCAGAGACCTACCTTGCAGTGTGTGGTGCTGACGGGAAGCCCGATGTTGGAGGCGATCACCACGGTGAAGGCAGAGGCCAGCTCAATAGTGAAGCCACTGTGGGGGCAACAGGAAGACAACGTCACAGGAGCTCTTTGTGTGGCCTTGCCGACACCCTGTGGCTGCAGAAGCCTTGCCAGAACATTCTGTAAGCTGGTTATGGACTGCTGCCTGAGCCAGATGACCATGAGGAGAACAAGACACTGTTGCTCACAGCAGGGCTCTGGGCTGTTCAGCTGACATCCAGTGACCTTGTTTTCCTAACATGTTTTCCAATCTGAAGTGTGGAACTGGGTCAGAAATTCCTGCTGCGCGCTAAGACGATAAATTGCTCGTTCCTAAAGGGGCACAGAACGACTAGGTTCTCATCTTGAAAGTGTGAACTTACTACAAAAAAGGAACCTTCAGGTGACCAATTTTTCTTCAATTCCGTCTTCTAAGACAATCTCTTGTTAAAATGGATTTTAAGGATGGGGAACTGAAAACCAGAAACAAAAGGAAACAGAAACCCCCTAATATGTTTTAAAAAGAAACAGAGGAAAAAAAGATTTCCTACAACTGAGAGTTCTGAGTTTTAGTTGTCCTCTGTAAGCTGAGGTTATTTAACCTGCAATACATCCAAAGACTCTACAGCAGAATGACTGTGACACTTCAGACCCCACCGAGGATGGCAGAGGTGCATGCCCCCAAATCCTGGGGTACAGGTGAGATCTCAGGGCTTGAAAATTTGGGGGAAAGGTGGGTACCATGTTTTGGAGTTTCTGTCCCCCCCGAGACCCATGCCAAAGGCCTGGTCCCTAGGCTGCTGCTATTGAGAGTGACATAATGGGGTGTCTGGTCACTGGGGCATATCCTTGAGGGGATACAACTCTGGCCTTTCTGATGGTTGCTTTTGCTTCTTGGCTATGAGGTGTTTTGTTTTTTTTTCCCCTGTGACAACAGGCTCCCACCATGATGTGCACTTTTCTATCCACCTGAAGAATGAGGACAAGACTGGACCAAGACCTGTAGAAGTGTGAGCCACAACGAACCTTTTCTCTGTCTACTCTGCTTACCTCGGGTGTTTTATATTGGCAACAGAGAGCCGACTAACAGAAAAGACACAGGAGAGTGGTGTGGCTAGAGAGTTCTGGAGAAAAGCAGGCCTCGGGCTCCAGCTGGCACCTGTGTTCTGTGCTTGCTCTCTGGACCTCACATGGCATGAGAACATCTGGATAGATCAGGAACTACAGCAGTCTCCTAGTTCTCCCTGCTGCTCTGCTTAAGGGTCTTCCTGCCTCCATCCTAGTGCCAGTGTAGATGGCAGCAGGGGGGTTATGGTGAGGAAGGGGCTGATTGGTGGAGAGTGAGGTACGGAGGGGTCCCTCTGCCCTTTCTTACTGTGATTATCACTACAGAAGAGCAGCGCAAGACATGTGGTAGTCTGAGTGTAACTGGCCCCCATAAGCTCGTAGGGAGTGGCACTATCAGGAGGTGTGGCTTTGTTGGGGTGGGTGTGGTCTTGTTGGAAGAAGTGTGTCACTGTAGGGGCGGGCTTTGAGGTCTCCTATGCTCAAGCTGCTCCCAGTGTCACAGTCCACTTCCTGTTACCTGCAGATCAAGATGTAGCCTGCACCATGTCTGCCTGCACGCTGCCATGATGATAATGGACTGAACCTCTGAAACTGTGAGCCACCACCTCAGTGAAATGTTTTCCTTTATAAGAGTTGCCATGGTCATGGTGTCTCTTCACAGCAATAGAAATGCTAACTAAGACAAGAAAGCTCTGATATGTTGACTCTGCAGTGGGCCCTACCTCAAAGCCCTGTCTGCAGACCTAACCTGTACAGGTGTAGTAGTATTTGCTCCACCCATGACCTTGGGCTATATGGCCCAAAGGAGGCAGTGCTTCCTGCCATTGTATGTGACCTCTTATAAGGGGTTGGAGAAGAGTCACATGCACCTTCTCCCTGCTCCTGCTTGCGAGGTGGTTTCCCTCCCGGTCGGATCAGAGGAAGACTTCTGCTATATACTCCATTCTGTAATTGTGAGTGTATTTCCTCAATTTATATCTTAATAAATTCTGTTACCACTTTAACAGGCTCACGTGGATTGATCGTAATATACAGGCCTCACCTGGACGGTGTGATTGGAGTGAGGTCCTTCCCCATGGTCTGGATCACTCTTCTCCCCCAAACCCAGAGACCTGTGCAAATCCCAACTCCTCCGTAAAACAGCAGCCAGACCGGGGTCGCGGCTTCTTGCATAACTGCACCTTGTTCGTAGATCAGCCACAAAGCCACGAGGGGACCGATCGCATTGCTGGTTAAAAAGAGGGAGGGGAGCGGGGAGGGAGGTTAGTTATACACAGGCATGGCCCTATACACACCACATAGTGACTTCTCAGTTTGAAAATTAGCTAAATCTCACTGCATTGTAGCTTACTCATGGAATCTAGGGGGATAACATGACTTACTGATATAAACAACATATCAGAAAATTGGCCATCTTGACCATTTTAGGTAGAGTTAAACAGAGTAAGTATAATTACCTGGTTGTGAAAAGGCACTTAAAAAATCATGCGGAGTAAATACAATGACCAAGTTGTTATTATTATTTTGATTTTTCGAGACAGGGTTTCTTTGCGTAGCCTTAGCTGTCCTGGACCAGGCTGGCCTTGAACTCAGAGCCGCCTGCCTCTGCCTCTGTCTCCTGAGTTCTGGGATTAAAGCTGTGCATCGCTGCCACCACACGGCCAACAACCAAGTTCTTTTTCTCTTTCCTTTTTTCTCAAATGCCTTTCCATTTCCACTGCCGTCTCCACTGCTCCTGCCTCTAGCTCCTAGCTTGAACAGATGAGTCAGTCCTCACATGGCGGGCACGGATTCTTACAACTGGCCTGGAAGTCGGGCACTGTCTCTCTGTCACACGAGAATGCCATGGCCGCCGTGCTGCAGGTGGAGGCTGCTTAGACATGCTTGTCCTCTCCCCTGGACTCTACTGTCCCCCAGGTCCATGTCCCCCGTGTACACAGCATGGTCAGAGTTTTGACATACGGGTTTTTAGTGGTCCCTCCAGATCTAGTCCCACCCTGGTTGGCACAGCTGTGTAGACAGAGTGTGGCTTGAGGGTCAGCATGGAGAGGCTTCCAAGTCAGCTCTGCTCTAGCTGTGTGATACTGGGCACGTCACTTCACATTTCTTAGCTTTGGGTCCACCTTTAAAAACACCACTCACCTAGCTCAGAGTTGGTCTCACAAGGATGACGGTAAACTGCAAACGGTTTCGTACTGAGTCCTGGCAGGTACCTCATAAACCTTTCCCCAGGTGACTCTGTTGTCAGATTATTATTTCTAGAATCTGGCTTTTTATCAGATGACACAGTTTAAAAGCCTGAGACAGTCCCCGAGTTGTTAGCAACTGCTCTGGACTCTGTCATCTTAAGAGTTACTGTTGTGGGAATAGTACTTTCCATGCCTATGTTTTTCTGAGCTCTCTAGTGAGAGTTTGACCTCCTAGAGGCTCACACTGTTTTTACACTGGAAGCTGCATGTGAGCATTATCAGACAAGTGCCAGCTGAAAGCTAACAGGGCCTTTCCCTATCCCTTCTCACAAGAGACCAGTGGAGGAAAGTAGTTCCTCATTCTGTCCCCTGCCACACGGCCCTTCTGGAAAGACCCTCAGATGACGATGATGACCCCTTCACTAGAGGCCCTCCAAGGCAGTGGTCTACCAGGGCAGGCCTCCCAAAAGGCAGCAGTCCCAGAACACTCTTGTCCATGTCATAGGATACTCCAATGTCATTGCATTGATATGGCGTCACTGGTGTTTCTGGGGGCAGTGACAAGTAATAGATGGGGACCACGTGCCACTGGGCCATATCATCTTCCAAGGGAGGCACTGTCTTGCCTACCTTATAGGGGATAAAAGCGCAGCAGCAAGGCTGTTGTTGTTAAATGCAATGTTGCTATAGAATGTTGTACAGAATGGCTCCCCACATTCTAGGCAAGCAAGGTTCACTGAACTCCAGCCCCATACCAAAGAGGTTACGTATGCAACATTTCCTCTCAGCAATATGCCGATCCTCTTATTCATTCATCTTTCTAGACATGGAAACGTTACACACAGGTATAAGGTATACAACAGCAGGTACTCAATCTTTTGTTTGATGTTTTGAAACATCTTTGACGTCAAACTTTTAAAAATGAACAGAGAAAAGACTTAAAAGGCGAGGATACGATCCAGTGACTGCTAAATATCCACAAAGAGTGGACTCCTGCTAATATCCACAAAGAGTGGACTCCTGCTAAATATCCACAAAGAGTGGATTCCTGCTAATATCCACAAAGAGTGGACTCCTGCTAATATCCACAAACAGTGGACTCCTGCTAAATATCCACGAAGAGTGGACTCCTGCTGAATATTCATGAAGAGTGGACTCCTGCTAATATCCACAAAGAGTAGACTCCTGCTAATATCCACGAAGAGTGGACTCCTGCTAATATCCACAAAGAGTGGACTCCTGCTAATATCCACAAAGAGTGGACTCCTGCTAATATCCACGAAGAGTGGACTCCTGCTAAATATCCACGAAGAGTGGACTCCTGCTAATATCCACGAAGAGTGGACTCCTGCTAATATCCACGAAGAGTGGACTCCTGCTAATATCCACGAAGAGTGGACTCCTGCTGAATATTCATGAAGAGTGGACTCCTGCTGAATATTCATGAAGAGCCGCTGTCTCCCATCTCACTCCATGAAGCTACAGGGCTCCGGGTATCCACGCTGCTTCTTCCCTTCCTTCACTCCCAGGATTTCTACCCAGCTCCTCTGCCTTTTGGGCACAGGCACTCCCTCATCTGTACCCAGCCTGATCGTTCCTGAGTGCAGACACACCCCCGTGGCTGCTAACATGGCTGTCATTTAGATGTTACAGGTATCTTCAGGTTTATATCTAATCTGAACTCTTAACTCCTTAGCCCCAAAGCAGCCTTTCTGGGTCGTACTTCCCAGCATGGCAGATCATCCTCTGATTTGTTAAAGAGCCCAAATCGTTGGGCTAGGTTTCCTTCCTTCAGACCTGTGTCTAATTTAGCAGTTCTCAACCCGTGAGTCTTTCACAGGCCTAAGACCATCTGCAATCAGATATCTACATTACAATTCATAACAGTAGCAGAAGTAGAGTGATGAAGTAGCAATGAAAATAATTTTATGTTGGGGGGGTGACTACAACATGAGGAACTGTATTAAAGGGTCACAGCCTTAGAAAAGTTGAGAACCACTGGTCTTAACTGGTTATCAATTCCACTGGTCCCACATTCAAAATAATACATCCAGACCCTGGCTACAGTACCATCTCTCTGCTCCAGGGCTTGCTGTTTCTTCTTGGATCATTGTTAGTAACATCTTAACTGCTCTCCCATCCCCTCAGCACAGTCACAGAATAAGCCAGAGGGATCCTGTTAAATGCATCGTCCATTAGCCTGTCAGCCCTTCTGGTGGCTCCCTCTTCTCTCAGAGTGAAAACTTCCTTCTTCCGAAAACTTCCTTCCTTAAAGATTTAAAAGGACTTATTTATTTTAAGTGTATATTTTTCTTGATATGTATGTCTGTGCACCCTGTGCATGCCTGGTGACCATGTGGGCCAGAAGAGAGCACCGGATCCCCTGCAACTGGAATTAAGGATGGTTGTGAGCCACCACACAGGTGGTGGGAATTGAACTCGGGTCCTCTGCAAGAGCGTCAATTGCTCTTAACTGCTGAGCCATCCCCCCAGCCCCTGGACAACTCATTTTTAAGACAGGGTCTGGCTGTCTAGCCCAGGCTAGTCCTGACTTCCTGGGGTCAAGCAAACACCCTGCCTCAGCCTGCAGAGCAGTCAGGACTCAGCTGCACACTACCTTGCCTAGCGGAACACAATTCCTTCACGTTTCTCCATGACTGTACCATGACTTGATTCACAGTCTCCACTTTGCCTTGTCCAAGGTCTCCTGCTCTTTGCAGAGTAGTCCAGGCAGGCTCCACTGCACCCTCTGCCTCTCCTCTTTGCTCTTCCTGCCCGGGTCACATGGCCGGTTCCCTCACCTCGTTCAGACCCTGCTCAGGGAGCCTCCCCATGCAGCTAGCTGATTTATCACTGTGACCCCCTTTCTACTCTCTGGTGCATCCTGGGTACTTATATGCGTGCTTACTGTCTGTGCTCCCGTCTGCCCAGTGGCAGGGACTTCTGTATCCCAGCATGGAGCAGACCGACCCTTACTGTATATCTGTTAAACGAATAAAGATATGCACCTCACATCATTGCCACCATGAGCAAAGGACCCAAAGCAGGCAGTGAGGACTTGCAGGAAGTGGAACAGCAGGTGGACCTCTGCGGTGTCCTTCTCCTCCTTCTCTTCCTCCGTGGGGTCCTCGTGAGGCTGGTCGGGATCCCCCAGCTCAGAGGCCAGCCTCATTTCCACGCCCCCCTCTTCGGCCTCGATCTCGGCCTCGGCGACCGCATTGCAGTAGCTGGAGTAGCTGTCGTAGCGGAGCCTCTTCTTGGAGTAGGCCACCGCGTCGCCCACCAGCTTCTCGCTGTCCTCGGGGGCGGAGGAGGCGTCTGCGGCCCTGAAGGTGGTGTGCACCGGCATGCCGCAGATGGCCGCCGTGTAGCAGGTGTAGCTGTTGTTCCGCCGAAGCAGCCTGTAGTTGCTCTCCTGAGCGGGCTTCTCCTCGGAGCCTTTGTCTCCGTGGATTCTGTGCAGCAAGTCTTTGTAGAGCCCCGAGTCTTTGTGTACAGTGTGATAAACATGGCCGTCGTTTCTCATGTGGCCTTCGAAGCCGAACGTGCCGTTAGAGATGGGCGACTTTGCGGAGCCATGAGTCATGGAAAGTGCCCGACCTGAAAATAATTTAGGAGATGCTTATTCAGGGCTGGGGCAGGGGGATGGCACTCAGTGGAAAAATCACACGCTCAGCATGCACACGGCTCTGGGTTAGGTCCCTGTCCATCAAAACAGTACAACATGAAATTTGGGGACACTTTTGTACCCATGTTGGGCCTGGCTGGCTACCTCCTGAGGTCTTCCCGTGTTGTACCCAAGCTCTCCAAGTTAGCCTTACCATAGGCTGTCCGGGGGTGGTTCCCTGTTGACGTGCCTTCTGAGGGCCCCACGGCCTCGCCAGCCGGGCTGGTGAGGGGCACAGCACTGTCGTCACTGGCTTTGGCACCAGGGAGCTCCTTAAAGGGAGACTCCACCTCCTGGGCTTTACTCAGGCTTTCGTCAGAAGTGCGCGATAAGGCCCTCTCCTTTTCTAATTTGCCTAGAGAAAACAAGGAAGGAAGGAAGTACAGATTTTGGAAATGCATTCTTTTTCTTTTAAAAATAAATATTAAAAATATTAATAGTAAATATTAAAATGTGAACATATCTCTTTACACATATATAGTTTTTTTTGTTTTGTTTTGTTTTGTTTTTTTTTCAAGACAGGGCTTCTCTGTGTAGCCCTGGCTGTCCTGGAACTCACTCTGTAGACCAGGCTGGCCTCAAACTCAGTGATCCACCTGCCTCTGCTGCCCGAGTCCTGGGATTAAAGGTGTGCGCCACCACCACCAGCTCAAATTAAGTAAATGATGGGTACTTACGCCTGCCTTACTACTACATCCAAAACCAACAAAAGACAGTTAAATTTGATTGCTCAGGCTTCTCCCAGGGCTGACATTCTATAAATCTATAACCCTTTTAGACAGACTAGCCTTAGAGTTACTGAAATGTTTATTATTATTATTATTGTCTTTCAATATATTAATCTAATACATTTGTTCTTTTTTCCTGGTCAATACATTATTGGTCTCAGATTTCTTTTATCAAATCAGATTCTATAAAACAAGTAAGACTTTTTTTCCTCAAAAGGAACAAGGAGATCCCATTTACTCGAAAAGAAACAAGAAGCTGGGGTCATAGCCTCTGGAACTGTTTACAGACAGTTGTGAGCTGCCTTGTGGGTGCTGGGAACCAAACCTTTGTCTTCTGCAACAACGCCAGTACTCTAAGCCTCTGAGCTCTCTCTCCAGCTCCTTCATTATATTATATTATATTATATTATATTATATTATATTATATTATATTATATTATAATATTATATTATATTATATGTGAATGCAGTGTCTGCAGAGGCCAGAGGCACTGGATTCCCCTGGAACTGGAGTTATAGGCACTTGTGAGCTGCTCAAGGTGGGTGCTGGGCCTCAAATACAAATTGAACGTGGATCCTCTGGAAGAGCAGACATGCTCTCATATGCTGAGCCATCTCTCCAGCCCCATAAAATTTCTTAGTCTTAAAGTTCACACACAGTAGGCTGCCTTTGTGTGTGTGTATGACTCTGAGTTTGCGAAGAGGCACCACGACAATGGGGATGTAAGAAGTCCCCACAGCCCCATCTACTCCTCTGCTCAGCCCTACTTGAGACAACCACTGGTCTTATCTTCCGCCCTCCAGTTTTGCGTTTTTCAGGAAGTCTTTTAGATGAAATCACAAGATGAGTAACTATTTGAGAAGGCTTCTTTCACTCAGCACACTGCCCTCGCCACTCGTCCACGCTGGCACACGAGTGGCCGTCAGTTCCCTGTCGCTGCTGAGCATTACTACAGCGTGGAGCCACACTTCATTTATCCTGTCAGTCATCTGTGGGGGGAGGGTTTCCTTTCTGAGTGACAGCAATAAAGGTGCTATAAACACCCACGGGCAGTTTTGTGGGAGTCTAGGTTTTTATTTCTCTGGGGAAATACCTGGGAGTGGTTAAAAAAATGTTTATGGCCCGTGATATGTAATCTAAGAACTGCCGAGATGTCCCTTGCGGCACTCTGTATTGCCAGCGCTGGGGACATCTGGAAAGTTCTAGCTGTTTGTTGTTGTTTTTGTTGTTGGTGGTGCTTTGTTTTTTTTTTTTTAAATCCTTCTCCCAGTTAGCATGACCATTTAAATGGTGTGAAGTGATATCTCATGCTCACTGTATTTTGTATTCCTTGATTGTTAGTATCAGGGAAGCTTGCATGGGTTCATTTGCCACTTATATCTCTACTCTGGTGAAATGTGTTCAAACATTTTGCTCTATCTGGAGAGAGAGCTCAGAGATTAAGAGTGAGTACTGCTCTTCCAGAGGACCCAAGTGTGGTTCCCAACACCTACTTGGGTTGCTCACGAACAGCCTCTGACTTTAGCTACAGGGGTGTCTGACACCTTTGGCCTTTATGGGCCTCTGCACTCACCCGGACAAACTCCCACACACAGATATACATGTATACATGACTAAAAATAATAAAAATATATTGCTCATGGTTTAGTTGATTTTTTTGTTTTTTGTTTTGTTTTGTTTTTTCGAGACAAGCTTTCTCAGTGTAGTCCTGGCTGTCCTGGAACTCACTCTGTAGACCAGGCTGGCCTTGAACTCACAGAAATCCATCTGCCTCCACCACCGCTTGGCAAAAATATCATCTCTCTTAACAGAAATCACTGAAATAACTGAATGTCCACATATCAAAGCAAAAGCTGAGTCTTACTATAAACATTATGCCTAATTTTAAAGTTAACTCAAAATGTACCACAAATCTAAATGTAAAATAATAAAAGACTTTGCAGAGTAAGAGCTTTTGTGATCTTGGTTAAGCAAAGAACTTTGTCTGTGACACCAAACATGATCTATAGAAGAAATTTACAAATGGTACAACATGAAAATTGAAAACTCTTGCTCTCTGAAAACACCATTAACAGAAACTTTGTGTCATGAAATATATTAAGAAATTTTTAAGAAATCAACTAAAATGCCAGGTGGCAGTAGCACATGCCTTCAATCTCAGCACTCAGGAGGCAGAGGCAGGTGGATTTCTGTGAGTTCAAGGCCAACCTGGTCAACAGAGCAAGTTCCAGGATAGCCAGGGCTGCAAAGAGAAACCCTATCTCAAAAAACAAACAAATAAACAAACATAAAAAGACATATGTTTTCTCCACTGAACCACCAGTTTTGAAATATATTAGCCATACTTGTGTGGTCTATTTCTGGAGTCTGTGTGCTCTGCTAACTGACCCGTCTGCCTCTTTACAGCACCACACCGCCTTGTATTGTAATATTAAATCTTATTATATAGTATTATATTATAGTATTATAACAAGTCTTGAAGGCAGGAAGTCTCAATCTTCCCACTTCAACACTGTCTTGGCTATTTTAGTTCCTTTAGCTTCCTGTAGAGACTTATGAAGAGCTTAAGTGTAGAGCTATAAAATATTATGCTGGGATATTGATTACGTTTATGTTATATATACATAAATCAATTTGTGAAGAACCAATCCTGTGGCTGCCAGGAGTCTTCCAGTTGGAAAGTGTTTGTCTTCGTTTATCTCCGTGCTCTTTTGAACACTGATTTTCAGACTGAGATGTGCCCACACTGAAGTATAATTACAAGGCCCATTCTGCAGCCAGCCCACCATGACGCTGTAAGAACTCAGGTTATTTCACTTGCACTGGTTGGCCTTTTAATTTAGCCGCTCTTGCCACAACAATGCTATCTTTTATGGTAGCTGTTTGCACTTCCCCAAAGACAGGTGTTTTCTACCAAGCTGGCAGGACCTGGCTGTATTGGTTCACTTAAGAGTTATGCTTGGGAACAAATAATGATGCTCACGTGGGTCACAAACTATCAAGAAACAAGTGGAGAGCCAGAGGCCCGAGTCTGCACCCCAGCACGGTTCTGGGAACCTCCTGTCCCCTCTAACTCCTTCAGCCTTAAGGAGACTTGTTTGTTTACATAGGAAGCCCCGGGAATCGAGAGCAGGTTTGCATTCGGAAGAATAAAGATCTGCTTACCCGCTATTTTCCTCCTCATCCACGGACACACGAAGAGCCACACGAAGAAGGCAAACAGCAGAGCAACGCCCAGGGAGATGAGTGCTATGGCCCATATGGGGAGCGACAGACCCAGCACTGGAAAGGAAGTGAACAGCAGAGTTGGTACGGGTAAAGCCGCCCACAGCGACGTACCCTCTACTCCTCCACGATCAGACAAGTCACCCAGATTTCGTACTGAACCAAAAATCTCAAGGGCATGAAACCAAACCAAACACGTGGTACACCTCGGGGCAGACAGCAGGACTGTGTTTATGACATGTTATGGTCTTGAGAATCTGTGCTTGTTAGGAATTAACTATTAAAACGCTACCACGTTGGCACGGTCAGCACAGGAAATTTGTATAACCCTATTTACTGTATGTGCTGCATCAGTACCTAAGCTGACCGGGCAAACATGGCGCTTGCAGTCTTCTGTCCTAACAGACGGCCCCTCTCCATGGTAGGAAGTGGTGGCTCTGTGGACGACGTGGGCTTGTGCCGCCTCTCTGGTTCTTTGATCACTTGTCAGCATTCAATGGATGTTGTTACACTCTGGTCCCATGCATGCACCTCTTTAAAAGTCAGCTTAGAAAGAAATAAAATTCTGGGTGTGGTAGTGCACGCCTATAAATCCCACAACCGGGGTAGCAAAGGCTGGAGGATCGGTGTGTTAAGTCTCATAAAACAAAACCCCAAACCAAAAAAAGGAAAGACCTTACAGAAGTAAAAGCTTGTTTAAAGGACATCCCCCTTCAAATGTAACTCTTCCTCAAAAATGTCAGTTTAAGAAATTACAACACAGCACACCTTCCCAGTGACCTCCAGCAATGTAGTGGGCAGCCATAAGGGCAGGGACTGCGTGTGGCTCAGTAATAGCATTCTTGCTTAGCACTTTTGTCCCGGTAGCTCCCAGGAACTGTATCTGTTTTCTGTCCCTGGGGACAACAGGTACCTTTCAGAAATATCTACAGGTATAGAACGGAAACATCCATGCTCACAAATGAACACCTATGCATATACAGACGGGAATGAATATCTTACCTCAGCTCTAATTTTTAAGTCATGAATGTGCATATATGTGAGTCTGGGTGCCTGTAAAGGCCAGTAATATTGGATCCTCCTGGAGCTGGAGTTACAGGGTTGTCCTGGCTAATTTTATGTCAACTTGACACAAGCTAGAGTCATCTGAAAGGAGGGAACCTCAGTTGAGAAAATGCCTCCATAAGATCTAGCTGTAGGGCATTTTCTTAATTAGTGATGGATGGGGGAGGGCCCAGCCCATTGTGGGTGGTGCTGTCTCTGGGCTGGTCATCCTGGGTTCTATAAGACAGCAGGCTAAGCCAGGTGGTGATGGCACACATCTTTAATCCCAGCACTCGGGAGGCAGAGCCAGGTGGATCTCTATGAGTTCGAGGCCAGCCTGGTCTACAGAGCAAGATCTAGGACAGGCACCAAAACTACATAGAGAAACCTTGTCTCAAAAAAAAAAAACCCAAAATAAATAAATAAATAGATAAACAAATAAATAAAATAAAATAAAAAAAGAAAGCAGGCTGAGCAAGCCATGATGAGTAAGCCAGTAAGCAGCACCCCTCCATTGCCTCTGCATCAGCTCCTGCCTCCAGGTCCCTGCCCTGCTTGAGTTCCTGTCTTGACTTCCTCCAATGAAGAACAATAGAGTGGAAATGTAAGCCAAATAAACCCTTTCCTCCGCAATGTGCTTTTTGGCCGTGGTGTTTTATCGCAGCAGTGGAAATCCTAACTAAGACAGGGAGGTTGTGAGAGACTTGACATGGGTGTTGGGAACTGAACTCAGGTCCTCTGGAAGAACCGCACGGGTCTTAACCTCTGAGCCATCTCTCCACCTCCTTCCCCAGCCCTGTCTCTAATAGTAAGACTCTTTAGACCAGCCAATGCACGCCTCGTTACGGAGATGTGAACTAGCTATAGCACACAGACATGCACAGGAGGCAGCCATACGTGGTTGGAACAAGTTCTGGAGAGAGGAGACCCCGTGTTTTCCACCACGCTGGCTGAACTGTTCACTTCCTTATGCTCAGAAAGACACAGCGGTAATGTTCACCTGGTCATAAGCTTCCAAGAAAATGTGTGAACCAGAAATAGTAGTGAGAAGCCAGAGGCCTGGGCATGTGTTCCAGCAGGGTTTCATTTCATATGTATATATTATATATGAACACATACAATATATAGTGTAATTATATAATAGTATATAGCATATATAAGTTACTGGCTTTACATATGTATGTTTAAATATATTTAATATAACTATATATATATATATATATATATATATATATATATATATAAAGTAACTTAAAAATATATAGTTAAGAATGCCAGTTGTGTAAATTGGAAGCACTTTTAATTTTGAAAGATTAGTTTTACTGATGTTGCCCTAACTGTTTTGTACAGACAAATCAGCTCGAAGTTACTCAAAGTATTATTATGCGGTTTTATAACTGTAAGAGCAACATGCACAGGAGGTCAGCATGAATGTTCACAAATATTAAACACAAAGTGCAGACCTGCCTGGCTTGCTTATGGTTAGCAGGTGGCTGCTGGGGTTTAGACATTTAGATGGATCCACTCCCACAGTCCAGGGACGGCAGGGAGCCATGGACTCCAAACCTCCTCCGGCTATGCTGTGCTAACTAGCAGCCCAGCCCAGGTCCTCCTTAGCTCTGCCCATGGACTTGATCCCAGAGCAGCTCAATAAACCATGCAAGGTAACCCTATCACTGGGCTATTGTGTGCACATGAGACCCTGTCTCAAGAAAAAGAAAAAAACAAAACAAAAAAAAATGACCACTCTCAAACCAACATCCACACACAGCAAAATATTTCTTCTAAATACGATACTTGGGGCTGCTTCATATACAACACAGTTTCTGAGAAAATACTTCGCATTGGATTGTCTTCCCGGTGAGACTCTCAAAGTGTTTCAGATAATTACAACTTCGGGGCCAACCAGGCACCACGGCTGTTTCCCACTGTGGACAGACAAAGTAGGGCACAGCTTGAATGGCTTGTGCTCACTCAGCCAAAAGCGGCTGCCAGGAACCAGCAATGTGAGCCTGCAACTTGTTTTCAGCTCACACCACTAAATGGCTTTTCATCTCATGCTCCTCTCATTTTTGAAACAGCAAAGATACGATCAACAGTGATTTGGTGCTAACCTCAAACATTTTGGTTCTAATCCAAACCCCCCCAAAGAAGAAGAAATGACAGAACTTTTAATAATTTCATTGTCATTATTTTGTATTGCATCTCATTTTTTTGCATATGGTAATCACTAACAGAATCTACAAAATAAATTAAACATATTAAAACTAGTAAGGCTTTAGCCCAGACCAATCTACTTCTATCTATGCCTGCTTACTCATCTACAAACTTCCTTGTCACTGACTCGATGCAGGTTCCACATTTGGTTTTAATTTTGTACATGATACATGCTTTTAAAAATAATATTATCATGACCACAGTGAACCGTATGATGTACAAATATGAAATGTTCTTATCATCTCTTCCACTGAGCACACTTTCCTGGAGAAGGAGGGGCAGATTATTTGGTGTGTATCTTTCCGGGCATTTTCTAGGTATGTGCAGAGTGTTACTAAAGTTGGAAGAGGGGGGCAAGGAAGAGGATAAAGGAAGGAACAGCTAACACTAAGGGCCACTGGAGGGGTCATATGGAAACCTACTACAGTAGAAGCTTCTGTAAATACATACACATGTGAAAGAAATCGAAATGGAGTCATCAAATAATGGGGGAGACTAAGCCTCAACTAGACATCTCTCACCACCAAGTAAAACCTCCAGTGTCAAGGATGGGTTAGATCTAACTCAGCTGTTGGCCAAAGAGGCCTCAAAGAAGCACCCCAAAACGCAGGCTATTGACAAGGTTATTGTTTGCACAAACCAATGGTCAGGTCAGGCCCTATCGCTGAAGACAAAACCTACATATTTCACAGAACACGAAGAAGGCGAGCTGGTGCCAAACTAGAACCTTTACCCCCTACTAACTGTGTTCATGGTACTGGGAAGTACTCAGCACACTACCAGAGGAGAAATGGAAACAGCAACCTGGCTGCAAAACTTGTGATCTACGACGGTGACCTAGCTGTATGACACCCTGGTGCAGCAGTGGTACAAACGTTGTGGGGTAACCAACCACTCTCTGATTGGATCTAAAGCCTCATGACATAGAACCCAGGCCTGACACTGTTCAGCTGGCCAAGAACCTGAGACCAGATGGGCCATGGTCCCAGGAGAAACCCAGATACCATATCTTGCTAAAGGAACAGAGCAAAAAAATGACTTTAAATGACATCAGTGCCTCTCTCAGCCATCATTAGAGAAGCTTCCTCCTACAGCAGATGGGAAGTAATACAGAGACCCACAACTGGACAATGTGCAGAGAGTGAGAGGCCGTGGAACACTCAATCCTAAATGGGATGTCTCCATCAAACGTCTCACCTCGGGGCTCAGGGAACTCTCTGGAAGAGGAGCTGTTAAGACTATAAGAGCCAGAGGGGACGGATGACACCAAGGAAACAGTGTCTTCCAGACACGATAGGACAGCCACACCTATAAACTCGCAGAGACAGGGAGAGCATGCACAGGACCTGCACAGGTTCAAGCCAGATGGGGTTCCAGCTCTGAGTAGGGGGAGTGGACACAAGCTCCCACCCTAACTAAGAATCTATCTGCAAGTGACAACGGCTGGCAAAGGAAAACAGTTTTCTCCAATGCAGTCTCCCCGGTATACAAACCACACTTACGGGAGGCTCCACGGCCAGCAGGAGATGCCCAACTCAAAATGAACTCCATGGTATTTTTGTAATGTTTTGGATCTCATTGCTTGGTTTGGACAGTTTTTTTGTCTTACTGGTTTTTTGCTTGTATATTATGATTTCCTATTTTGTGTATATGTGTGATTGCGTGTGTGTGTGTGTGTGTGTGTGTGTGTGTGTGTGTGTGTGTGTTTCTTGTGCTTTTTTGTTTGTTTTATTCTGGTTGGTTTGTTTGTTCATTCGTTTGCCGGTTTGTTCTCTAGAGAGAGAGAGGAAGAAGGCCTGGGGTTGGATGGGTGGGGAAGTGGGGAAGGTTTGGGAGGACAGGAGGGAAGGGAAACTGTGATCAGAATTCATTGTTTGCAAACATTTTCAATTTAGAAAAAAAACTAGTTCACTCTCACTGGGAGTGGAGATCGCATCTTTAATTTCAGCACCCAGGAGGCAGAGGTGGGTGGATCTCTCTCTGTGCATTAGAGGCCAACCTGGTCTACACAGTGAGTTCCAGGCCAGCCAGGGCTACACTTAAGAACCTGTCTCAAAAAAAAAAAAAAAAAAAAGATGTTCATTTAACAGACCCGGAATTATGCTACATGTTCTAGTCTGCGCTCCCTCCTGACATTTAACAATGTCTGTGGACACCGTCCCACAGTAACACACATGTGCACACACAGGCTTACCTGCTCTGTCATCCTCCCACAAAGGGTAAACGACGCTATTGGGCTTTGTTTTAGACCAACATTTTAAAGCATTAGCAGAAGCATGTACATGAAAAGGATGCTGGGAAACTCAGGAAAATGAGTCACGCTTTTGAAATAAATATGGCACTTCTTAAATTTGCTCTATAGTTAGAATTTTAAAAATATAGAGCAGCTTTCTCAGACCAGGCTGCATCTGTAAATATTTTTTTTTTGGGGGGGGGTGGATAAAAGCAAATTTAAAGAACTTCATTTTGAATCTAGCCCTTGATGGGAACTGGAGACGGTCTCATTCTTCTCCACAGCCTGGATACTGCAGTCAGCCACAGGACCCAGAGATCCCGGAAGAGGACGCTGCCTCCCTACAAAGACTGTGGAGGTCTGACAGTTTCTAGTGAGCCGACTTCCTTGGGCTTGGACAAGAAGCAGCTAGAGCTGGAAGAGATGGAGGGAAAAGGGGAGGAGAGAAGGGCAGAGAAGGGAAAAGAGAGGCAGAGGGAGAAGACAGAGGATGTGGAGGAGAATAAAACAAAGATGGAGATGAGAAAAAGGATGCTAAGGAGGAGGAAGTGGAGAAGAGAAAGAAAAGGGACGCCAAGGAGGAGGGAGAGGAGGAGGCTGCTGTGATAGCCATGCCTCAAGAACAGGTTCTCTAGAAAAGCCAGAAACCAGGCTGGGTTGTATCTGATAGGAACGAGTGAGCTGGGCCAGAGCAGGGGTGGGGTGTAAGGGTACTGTCTGTACAACCCGAGTCCCACATTGGAACCCACATTAAATACCAACAATAAAGAAACACAGGATGCAGGGACAAGCACCTGAAATCTCACAGTGCTGTAGCAGAGAGGTGGGGGTGGAGACAGGACAGCCACCAGAAGCTCCCGGCCAGCTAGCCTGCAGGAGCTATGCAACAGCAGAAACAAGAGAGGCCTTGAAAGCTGTCCTCTGACCTCCACATGTATGCTGTGCTATGTGTGTCCCTGCACACACACACACACACACACACACACACACACACACACTCACACACACACACACTCTCACACACACACACACACACTTTTCACAAATGGAGTGAAGCTTGCTAGTCGGAACTTTTTAAGAGCACTTATCATGTGTGAACCATAATAAAGAAGTATTGTTCATGGCAAAAGCGGTTGTTAATCAGGTGTGGTTCACATCTGTGGTCCCAGCTACTCAGGAGCATCATTTAATCTCAGAAATTCTGGAAGAGTCCGGGCAACACAGAAAGATCCTGTCTCAAGGAAGAAAAAAAAAAAAAAATCCAAAGTACCTAGTGTTACGGACCCTGAACTGTCTCGTGAGGCCCCTGTGAAATCAAAGATGGCCGAGCACTAGGCCCAGCCATTGACCAGACAATCTGCATTTTTGCTGTTACCACATGGGATGCTGATGCAGCTACCCTGTGGTCCTCCCTCTGACTTAGGAGTTAGATGTCACTGTACTACATTCTCTTTCTGCCTTCTAGTCTTGCTTTAGTTTTTCCAGACGTCAGGAGACAACTGTGATTTTATCATAAGCTTTAGTTGATTTACATTGGCCTGCCTTCTTGGCACTGTGTCTTGGTCTTTGATCTATCTTTTAAGTACGTATTTATTGCGTATTTGCTAAGAGAACCATCTTGCTGGTAGAGTGGATTATTCTGGGGAAATGAAGCTATATGGTGATGAGACGTTGAGGGAGATGTGATACTTCACCGGTTTGTTGTAAGGAATAGATCATATAAATCCATGGAGCTGATCTTTAGACGGATCTATCAGAACCAATGCCATTTGGAAGATCGGAAATAGACCCTCAGTATTATTTAATGTGACCAGCAAAGCTAAGGAGCAGAATTTACACCAGGCCCTTAGTCTAGGACCCCAGTGTCTCAGTCATGACATTTTACTGATATGTAAGACAGCTTAAGCAACCTGGTACATATGGAATATAACACATTCTTCCTCTAAATTCTCTTAAAAATAATCTTCTAATATTTTTCGTAGCCTATCTCTATAATTACTATATACATAGTGTTCAGAGCCACCTCTCAAATTAGGAATATTAAAAATCTACACAAGGATACTGCAGGTTATTATTCATTCAACAGTCCCAGTGCCAGAGTTGGTATCTGGGCAACAAGATATCCTAAGGCCAGCTGTTAAAAGCACATGCCTTTAATACCAGCACTTGGGAGGCAGAGGCAGGTGGATCTCTGTGTTTGAGGCCAGCCTAGTCCACATAGTAAGTTCCAGGACAGCCAGGGCTATGTAGAGAGACCCTGCCTCAAAAAACAAAACAAAACAAAAAAAAACTAAAACCAAACAAAGCATCCATAGATAAGTAAGAAGAATCGCAGTCTATTTCTTAAAAGGACACACAGTGGAGGTAGGACACGTCCCATAGAGCCTGGCACATGATAAACTCAGTATGTGTCAGGGGCTGTTTTATTACCAACAGTCATTATTAGCCTTTTTTTTTTTTTTTTTTTTTTAGCTGCAATGTGTATGAAAATATTCTCACTTCAGGTTTCTGTAGGACTCAAACAGAACAGTGGTCATGACTCCGAAGGACCAGCACACAGAGAAACATTTTTCTTTTCTTTTCTGGTGAGGAATTGTATTGCCAGGCTCTCCTGAAACTGGTAACTTAGGCCACCTTTTGTGGTGCTGGGACAACAGGTATGTGCCACCATGCTCCCCACGCCAACCCAAAATCAGAATAGGAAAAAAGGAGTAATTCTGAAAAGAAAATCACCAGGTCCAGGTCTAACAGTCTGATAATGCCCTGGGAATTTCTGTACTTGTGGCTGGAGACCACTTTTGACTCATCTTCCCAACCTTGACACCTGGACCACAGGTATGATGCACTCTCCTCCTGGCCCTGCATGGCCACCAGAACATGTTCTAAGATGTAGAGTTTCAGTCAGCTGCTAGGGCAACATATCTGGGTAGTGGCAGAATGGGATTTCACTGTTTAACTCGAAAGCCTGTTGGTTTTGTATTTCATGTTATCTTCTTGGTTTTTAAAACAAGGAAATACACTTACGATTTTTTTTTTTTTTGCTACTCCACAATGACTGTGAACAATGCTTTTTAGTATTAGCCAACTCCAATGCTAGCTACAAACAAGTGAATGACATTAAATTATAACAAACTCCTTATTTAAGATTCCATGGAAGGCGGGGTGGGGGGGGTTCTTACCTGGTGCTCCTGTGTACATGATGGAAAAGACATTTATTGCTATAGTAGCAGCATAAAACAGAGGAAGTGCCTGGAGACCATTTGGAACAGGGTCCTCCTGTATGACAATGAGTAAAGTGGGATGTCAGGACCGAGAACATCTGGTAGCAACACAAACAAAAAGACAGAGTCCTGATTACAGGAAAGTACTACAGTGTGGTGCAGATGTGAGCTGCTGCCTCGGCCGACGCCATCTCTTCTACACAGATGCAGGTTCAGCGGGCCACATCTGTGGCCCACACCCATTAGAGAAGGCTAGAGTCACATGAGCTGACACCAGACTTAGAAACAGAAAACGGGTAAGGGAGGTCCATGCCCAAGGTCCCAAGCCCAGAGTTTGCCTTTAACGTCCTCCAAACCTCTACTGCATTCTCCTCTGACTAAGATCATCTCCGCACCTAAAAGTCTACTTTCAACAACTGTTCATGGACTCTCTACCCTCGGAAGATTCTAGTAGTCAAGTGACATCCACCATAGCATTGATGGCAGATTTTAAATGACTCTATGGCTAGGCACGTTTTAGCTATATTAAAATATATAAAGCAGGGTTGAAGAGATGGGTCAGTGGTTAAGAGTCCTGGCTGTTCTTCCAGAGGACGTGGGTTTGATTCCCAGCCCCGACATGGTAGCTCGTAACTGTCTCTACTCCAGTTCTAGGGAATCCAATGCCCTGTGTGGACATCATGCACACATGTGCTGTGTAGACAAACTTGCAGGCAAAACACCACATACATTAAATTAAAAAAGAAAAAATATATTTATTTCAGGGACAGCAAGGTGGTTCAGAAGGTAACACACTTGCTCTTTGATAATAATGATCTGAGTTCACTCTCTGCATCTCATGTGACTCCTGAAAGTTGTCCTCTGGCCTCCACGTGCATGCTGTGGCAGGTGTGCCCCATACACAATAATAATACGTCAATTATACAAAGCAAACATTTTCCCATGTGCTACGATTTTCAAATTTTATTTTAATAAGACACAGTACTTAACCTTCAGCTACTAAAAGTCACTAAGAATTGTGGGCTCTTTGTGTCATGGAAGGTTTATTTGTAATTCTGGGCATTGGCTATGACATTCTCTTAGTACACCCACAAGAATGGCACTGCATGTATTTGAGATGAATTTACATCTGAGAAGCTATTAGAATGCCATTTTTAAAAGATTTCTTCATTTTTACTTTAGTGTATGGGTGGATGTTCGGCCTGCATGTGTCTATGTGCATTACAGGCATGCAGTGCCCATGGAGGCCAGAAGGGGGCATTGGAACCCTGAGACTGGAGTTGCAGAAGGTTGTGGACTGTCATGTGGATGCTGGGACCTGAACCCGGATCTTCTGCAAGAACAGCCAGTGCTCTTACCTGCTGAACCATCTCTCTAGTCCCTAAAAATGCTATTTTAAGCAGACTTATACAGATTTTTGGAGGAATAACGTAGGCTAGAAACACATCAAAGCAGTACTAGTGTACAGCTGCTACTTAAATATTGCAACAAGTGATTGAGCTCCAAAGTATATTGTGGTACACTTACGTGGATGTGCCATCTGTTACACCCAAAGGACACTGAGATGTAAAATAAAGAATGTAGAAGAGGGACAGAAAAGGTTCCTCCTGTGTGTGGGCTCTACCGGGACCAGGGGAGGAGGTGTGAGAGGGGCAAACGCAGAAACACAAGCCTGGGTGACAGACATACAAAGCTAGCATGCCACCTGAGGTGTGCCCCAGGAAGAGCCCTGACTGGACTGAAGAGGAGAGGCCGGACGCTGCCACTGGCTCCTAAAGCATGTTTCCTTGGAACCGAGGCTGTTGGAGGACCCCCACCCAACAACTCCTGAGGTGGACGGTCACAAGAGAAAGGTCTGCTTGAGACCTTTCTCCTCCTGTCCCCGTTTCTCTTCCTCTTCTTCCTCCTTCCTGTCCATCCGTTTGTCATCTGTCACTCATCCAAAAATCCAGCATATTCTCCGCCCCCCTCGCCCCGCCCCCAGATTTTGGTCTTCTTAAAAAATGGTCCAGAGTGTCCATGCCTGGGTGAAGGGAGGAGGGGCTTGGACCTGCCTCAACGGAGTGTACCAGGTTGGAGTTGTTTTTTTTTTTTAAATGAGCACTATGCATTGAAATTGAGTGCTGGGTCAATCTGGAGGGGGCCAGGGTGAGGGGAGGCAGAGCTGGCTAGGGTACAGTGGGCTGGGGTGAGCTGAGGTGAGGTTGTTTGGGGTGGGGTGGTAGGCTAGTGTTGGATAGGGCAGTGGTGGCTGGGGTGGGGTGCACTTGAGTGGCGGTTGGGGTACTGAGTAGTATTGAGTGGGGTGGGGTGGGGTGGGGTGGTGGGTGGGGTGGTGTGTCTCGTGAGCAGGGAAGTGGTGACCTCAGAGTTCTTTTGTTGCATTATCTGTGGGAATCCTAAACGGCCCAGGAAGAGATGATCATTAAAAAAAATAATCTTTTAAGAAAGAATTGATTTGAATCTTACTTCTTTTCAGAAATGGGCATTTTCCTGTTCTTTTCTATCCCTACCTTTAGAAACACACTGTTCAGGGCCAAGAGATCTCTTTCTGGTTTCTTCAAATGAATCCTTTTAATAGTATGAATTACAGAGAGAATGGGAGAGAGGGAAGAGAAAGAGGAGAAAGGAGGGAGGGAGGGAGAGAAGGAATGAGGGAGAGAGAACCAGGAGAGACTTGCCTCTCACTTACCTGGGATTCCAACGGTCTCCAGTGGAATCAGAGTCTGGCTCCCTAAGAGATGTGCAGTGGCATTATTTACTCCTAACAGACTAGTAACAAGTATCTCTAAGGGTGGTAAGCACACAGGAGGCACTGGAATTCAAAGTGACTAAGACACTCATGTTTCTACCCCACAGATCATACAGTCACAGGGCAAGCAGGCGGGACCCAAGAGGTAACACAGCTCACACTACCAAGTGCCATAATGAGAGCAGAGTGTCCTGGAACAGGAAGGAGGACGTTTCCAACTCTGGGATAGGAGAGGTGCCCTGGGAAATGTCATCAGGAAGCTCAGAGGAGTGTTCTGGTTGAGGGTGGCGTCTAGGCAGAGAACCAGGACGGGTGAAGGCCAGTAGCCAAGATGTAAACTAACCTTAATGTGGCCGGTCCTAGCCCAGAGGAAGAATGCTGAGACACAGTGATGACCAAGTCTGTGCTTATTCAAGAGAATGACTCCTTCAATGGCTGACAGTCAATACTAAGAAAACAGAGTTCTGTTTTCAAGCAACACACGGAGGAAGGAAGGTATGTCCTTAGTGTACTGAATGAGCACAAGCAGCCCTTCTGTCTGATCCCTGTCGAAGGCATGCCAAGGCTTCCAGGAGACGCTTTGAAACCCAACCTAATTTACACACACACACACACACACACACACACACACACACACACACACACACGGCAGATTGACGGTGAGGCATAGAAAGAGAGCAATGGTAACACAGTTACAGAACAATTGTGACTATATATGTGTATGGTTATGTGAATATCTTTTCCCTCTCAAAATATCTTATCTGCCACACTTCCCCTTCTTCCTCTAGTGACCAAGTGAGATGATACAGTCCCTGTGTGATGAGATGGAGTGAGGCAAAGGAAACATCATCGGGCTTCCTCATAAAAGTTTCTTCAACACCAGTATTACCGTAATGGGGATGGCTAACAGGAGATCAACGCGCAGGCCCTAGGTACAACATGGAGGTGCTGGACAAAGGAAAAGGTCACATCCTGTGCTGGGCGGCATCGGATGGGATGAAATTTTACCACATTACTCATGTGGCGTGCAATGTAAAACTTACACATTTTTTATTTGTGGAATTTTCCATTTAATATTTTCAGACCACATCTGGCCATGTTTCTAACCGAAAACAGCAAAAAGCGGAACTGTGACTAGGGAAAACAAACATGTAACACGACTATTGAACGTAGGCTTTAAGGGCTGGTGAGATGGCTCGGTGGGTATGAGTGTTTGTGTGCACGCCTGACAACCAGAGTTCAAATCCCGGGAAGAACATAAAAGTAGAGAGGACCGAGTCCACAAAGTTGTTCTTTAACTTCCACACATGCTGTGCACATGTGCCCCCAAATCACACACACACACACACACACACACACACACACACACACACACGTAATTATTATGTATATACATAATAATAATAAATAAAGTTAAAAGTAGTAGGCTTTATAGCTTATCAAGTATTTCAACAAGTCAACCAAGTGTCCAAGGATGAATCAAAGAGCTAAGAAAATGTGATACATATTATAGAATATGGACTATTATTCACCCATAAAAGGATGACATCCTGTCACTTGCCAGTAACATGGATAGAACTAGATGACACTATGTAACATGAAATAAGCTAGGCATGGAAAGAAAAGTACTGCACATATTTATCTTCAGAATAAACACTGATCCCATCCAAGGACAGAACAGAATGAAGGTCACCACAGGTAGGAAGGGCACCAAGGAAGGAATAAAGAAAGCATATGGCTACAGAAATAGCTCAACAGGAAAGCAGTGTGCTGGAACTTGGATCCTGTATGTCCCCTAAGGTGCTAAGAGGAGGTGGGAGAACTTTTCAGAGATGAGATATAGTGGGAGGAAGCTAGGCTATGGGAGGAGGGCCCCGAAACCAGACAGAGTAGAGACCTAAACCAAGGACCACAAGTGACATCATCTCCTCTGCATGATGAACGGGGCTATCACTGGCACAAGGCAAGAGAGACACAGAATCATGGTGGCTGAAACCTTTGATATCCCGGGCCTAAATAACCTACTTCCTCCCAAGTTGTTTATTTTAGTATTTTCTCACAGTGATAGGAAGCCACACAGTGTCACTTCTAACATGACATACACCACAGGGTCACTGCAATCTGAGACAATTGATTATCTACTCAAAGTAACTAGAGTTAAAAGTTGGAATGTTCTCCTCCATAGGGAGAATCACAATCTCAGAGCTGATGGAAATGCTGCTTTGATTGTTATACATTGTGTACAAGCATCAAATATAATATTGTATGTCACAAAGTACATGTTATATAAAAATTAAAGAATAAAATACGGTTTTAAAAGAAACAAAGAAATTGCGACAGCCTTTGATAGTCAAATAAGAAACAACAATCAATTTTTTTTTTGCCAGAATACTGATCTTAATAAATTCTACTATTTTAAAATTTCATTTCATTTTGTTTTTTTTTTAGACAGGATCTCACCATGTATCCTTGGCTGGCCTGGAACTCACTGTGTAGATCAGGCTGGCCTTGAACTCACTATGTAGATCAGGCTGGCCTTGAACTCATAGAAACCTGCCTGCTTCTGTGTTTCCAAGTGCTGGGATTAAAGGCCACCATGCCCAGCACATTCTAGTTTCAATCTTTTTGGGTTTTTTGTTTTGTTTTGTTTTGACAAAAAGGATCTCTGTGTTTCCTTTTTTATCCTCTTAAATTAAGCCAGTGTTTCTCCATTTAAAAAACAAAAACAAAACTGAAAAGCATCTGTGCTGGCTACTTTTACATCAACTTGACAACACAAGGTACAGTCATCTGAGAGGAGGGAACCTCAACAGGGAAACGGCCTCAGTAAGATCGGGCTGAAGGCAATTGGTGATTGATGGGGGAGGGGCACGCCCACTGTGGGTGGGGCTAATGCTCAGGAGGTGGAGCCCTAAGAAAGAAGGCTGAGCAGGCTGAGCAAGCCAGTCAGCAGCACCCCTCCATGGCCTCTGCATCAGCTCCTGCCTCCAGGTTCCTGCCCTTGTGAGTTCCTGTCCTGACTTCTCAGTGATGAACTGTGACCGGAAGTGTAAGTGTAACAACCCCTTCCTCCTCGTGATGCTTTGGTTATGGTGTCCATCAGTGTCTGTCGCAGCCTAGCCACCCAGACGAGGACAGCACTTTTGTATTGAGGAAGGAGATTATTCAGCTGTTTTTAATTAATGATTCAATTTCAAAATCTTAACACTTTTGTCATATTCTGCTTAACAACCGGGAAATAATCACCTTTCACTTTTGAGGTCTGAGCCCATCTTCTGGGAGTGTCAGCTAACGAAGTACACGATAGAGCCTAGCCTTGTTGCTAGGCTCTGGCAAGGCTTGGCCCTTCCCTTCACCGTGGCTTCTGACGACTCATAACCCTCTTACTCAAACTCCAGCGCACCCTGCCAATGGCAAACCAGTCCTCCCACCGACCTACTGTGGCGAGTTTCTATTAAGCAGTACCAAAAAACTAGTTCTAAAATTTAGTTAAAAAATTTTTTTAAAAGCAGCCTCACTTACCTTTGTTAAGATGAACATCCTGATGAGCACAAACAGCACCCCAGACATGAAGCCAGAAAGAAGTGGCGATATAAACCAGGAAGCAACTGAATGATCAAAAAGGATATCCAGTGAATGTTAAGATTTACACACAAGCGTATTTAAACAATACAGCAAGAAGCAATATGGTGCCTATATTAACACATAGTACCAGACCTGTTAGCCAGTGTCAGAGCTAAGGAAGCCCTCCCTCATGTACAGCTCTCCTCAGGCCCAAACACAGTCACATACAGCTGGCTATACTGGTGGGTTACTGTGGTTCCCAAACTCTAGCTTCAGTTCATGAGTTCCCCTCTAAGCCAGGGGTTCTCAACCTGTGGGTCGTGACCCCTTGGGATGGCAGATAGTTTATATATTGGATATTTACATTATTATTCAATTATGATTCATAACAGTAGCAAAATTACAGTTATGAAGCAGCAACAAAACAATTTTAGGGTTGGGGGTCACCATAACATGAGGAACTATGTGTATTAAAGGGTCGCAGTGTTAGGAAGGCTGAGATCCACTGATCTAAGCCACTTGCTTGCTTTTATCAATTCTTGTAGAGTCTTGTCCCAACAGCAAGGGGTACATATAAGGTGGGTCATGTTTTATTTCCTTTAATCACATCCAGCTGGATGCTTTCATTCCTCACATCCAGTGACTTGAAATCCGGTGTTAGCCTCTACTGGATGCTTCTAAGTTCTGGCTACACCAAGAAACCACCTGGGAGTTTTCAAACCACCGTGACGCTCTGGCCTCACCCCTAGACTTCTGGAGGTGTACAGTGAGATCGGGGTGCGGATACTTCTTCATTGTTCCTTCAGGAAGTTCTCATAGGCAAGAGTCGAGAGCTGTTATTCCAGAAGCTTTGGGACACAGGTGATTTTCATGGTGGCCCGTGGCCCTGATTGGCAGGCCAGGGGTCCATTATGACCTATAGCTCCTAAGGCTAGGATGGTTCTAGGAAACCATGAACCACCTGCAGGCCTGAGATGGTACCTTCCATTCTGAGTGGGCCCTGAGGGGATTCTCACTAGCTAAGTGTAGCTGGACCCCTGTCGGGAGGAACACCACAGTGCTTCCTTCAGGGGTCAGACCTGGGCAGCTGGTGGCTTAGTGAAGTAAACAACATTAGCTTCATTCTGAGGCTTCCCCAGGACTATAAACATGTAAACATTGACTCCTGGATTTAAGGCTTTTCCTCACTGGGGGGCCTAGCCCTAGTCTTTCTCCGACTGAGATGCTGATTTCAGTGAAATAAATTTTTCTTCTGCTTGGCAAGGAAAAATGAGATACTGACTCTATAAGCTGGATGATGCTGTGACGTTTTAAGAATGGAGTTAAAACTGACACATGACAGTGAACTGGCTCCATTCACAGAAACTGTGAAGGAAAATGCACTACCTACCTGTACAGTCCATGTCTTCTAAACCTTAACATCTGAAGGAAGAGCGTTATAAAAGTAACTTCTAATAAAACTTACTCTAGAGAGGGCGAACTTTACTCGCTAAAGGTAAAAGAAGATGCCAATTACCAATCTTGACCAGCTCCATCCACTGGACTCCTTTCGTACCGATGGCCACCAGTGAGAAGCCAATAGTAGAGCCAACTATGCAGTGGGTTCCTGAGATCGGAAGTCTCAGGAAGGATGCAATCAACTGCCAAACAGCTGAACCTATAGACGGAAAGATGAGTTAAAATCCCAGATACTCAGTGTAGCGTCTTCGACACCTGGCAGGGAGAGGGTAGCTATAGCATTACACCCCTGTATGGTAGTCTGAATGCAAATGGCCCCTCATAGGGAGTGGCACTATTAGGAGGTGTGGCTTTGTTGGAGTAGGCATGGCCTTTTTTGAGGAAGTCTGTCACTGTGGGGGCGGGCTTTGAGGTCTCATATATGCTCAAGTCATGCCCAGTGTCCACTTACTGTTGCCTGTGCAGGATGTACAACTCTCAGCTACCTCTCCAGTACCATGTCAGCCTGCATACTGCCATGATGATGATGGACTAAACCTCTGAAACTATAAGCAAACCCCAATGTTTTCCTTCGTAAGAGTTGCCATGGTCATGGTGTCTCTTCACAGTGATAGAAACCTTAACTAAGACACCCTGAGTTTAATTTTCTATGGATTGTTTTCTTACAAAGCACCAACATCCTGATAGAAATCACTCAAGAGTGATTACCAGATATCACATGAGGGTGAGGGTGTCAGTGATGAGTCAGTCTTTCTTCTGTGAAGTCTGGCTACGATAAGCAAGAAATTAAGACATTACACATAGTAAGATTTCTAAAAAGACAATGTATAGGGAGGAAATTTTGTTCTGTTTTGTAGTCCACAATGAGACAAGCTAGAGACAAACTAACATGCCAGATTAGTCCATGTGTGAGAGAGGAACATGCACTGCCCCTTGACTTCTGCCACCCATGTGAGAAATAACTGAGCTAGTTAACCTCAAGTTGGGCATGACCCCAAGTTGGGCATCTCTCTCAGATCTTGCTTGCAATGTTGGGAGCTCTGAGTTCGGCCCTGTGTTCTAGGCTTGACGTTTTTCCAGGCCGTAGGTCACTGAGGATATTTTCATAAGCAGGTCCTCTACCGGAGGGAGCCCCGGGAGCATTGGCTAGGAGATAGGCCTTTCAGCGGCAGTTGCTAAGAAGGGCAAAGAGAATGTGAGACAACAGAAGGGCTGGGCTGATAAAGTGCACTATTACTAATCCAGCCAGGCTGCCTGGCAGCAGTGGTGTCCTTAAGGAGCCCCCGGCCTTTCCTTCAAAGATATCTGAGTGGCGAAGGGTCATCTCAGGCCACATAGGTCCTAGTGTATGAGGCAGGGTGGACAGCTGCTGCAGCGAAGGCCGGGCATGCTGACCTTTGAGCTGAGGCTGGGTATGGTGCCATATACATCTCTGAAGTGTGTGTTGAGTGAAGAAAGAGTCAGCCATGTGCTACCAGAAGGTGTCAAGTCTCCAGGGTGGCACCTGCCTTCTGCTGGACAGTTCCCTAGGCCCCACCTCTGTGACTGAAATCAGTAGCAACTGGTTGCCTTACACGCAGAACCAGTTAGGATCATGTTTCCTAGCCCAGAACTGTAATGTAAAAGTATGAACTTTGTGGTTTTATAATATTCTCATAAAGTTAACCTAGCGATGTAGGTGGACGGTCTCAACTCACCCTGTCTGTCACACTGAGACTAAATTTTCCTTCCTGAGAGCTGCCACCATTTTTCTTGCTGACTTTATAAATCACAACGAGAGGTGGGGATTATGGGAAGACAGAGTGAAGGAGCAGCAGATGAGGCGTGTTTGCATGGGGGGCCAGCCAGCGGACAGGAGCCACCTCACCCTTGCGAACTGCTGAAGGGATATAGAGCCATATGCACGTCAAGAAGAAAACCGAAGAAAGGTCCCCTAACCTAAGGTGATGACGTCCTACAAAGAGGAAAATGGATGAACTATGGAACAAAGATAACCAAGAGAAACTCGGGGAAAATGGGAGATGGGCTCCTTTGAGGTACTAAGTGGTGTCTGGAAGATTAAGTAGAAGGCAAACAAAGCTCAGGGTCACATGAGGATGAGGGGTGGGCATCAGTAAGGGCAGGGTGCTGAGTGAGAACAGGAAGCGAAGGGTGAGGAGGAGGCTTGACAGCTCTTAGCGCACTTCTGTGGTGGCTTGAAGAAATGGTTTGTCCTGCCAGTGTGGTAGTTCCGTGAGGAGACGCCCAGATTTGAACTCCCAGGTTTTTGGAGGCATTGGTGACCTCAGATGGAGTGGGTAGATTTTCTACGGGGCTAAGCAAAGGGTCTCAAGGACAATTTGTCCGGGAAGTTCAGGTGGCATCCACAGCAGCTTCTACTCAAACCCCTTAACCCCGACCCACAGACACCAGGCTTTCAGGCAGCACAGAGGCCCTGGGTCTGGGGGGAGTTAGCGCAGGACAGAGTAAATGGAGTGGACGGAATGAAGGAGAGTGCAGAGCAGAATGACAAGACCACAGCAAGCGAGGACGGACAGAAAAACGGAGGGAGAGCGGAGACGGGAGGATTCAGGATGCTCAACAGACTTAGCTCGGTTTGGGTCGGTAACAGCGACACTGTCATCTTAAATTCACACAGCTCCCACTCGGAAGAAGATCAGTTTCTAAAATCTAGGCAAGTCATACCAATTCCCAACCCTCGGAGCTTTGAAATCCATCTAACCACAAACCAAAAAGGAAACTTCAGAAGCAACCACCACCCCCGAACAAACCCGGAGAAGAGAGAAACCCAAGCAGTCGTGTTATTCAGACAAACCCTCAAATTGCCTTGGTAAACCCAAATTCTAGTTGAGGTAAGAAATCCTTTACTCTTTGAATACGGAGCCAAAGGCCATGGGTGGGAGAAGTGGAATCTGGATGAGCTACACTGCCTGTAAAACCAGCAGCACGGACAGACTGCCCAGCTCCTCCGGGGTCTGAGTTCTCAGTGCGCAGGCGCACACGGCCTCTTTGAGCCTCCAGACTCACCAGAAGGTTCTGTGGGAGGAAGAGGGGCTCCACCTGGGACTGAACCTGTGGGTGTTTCTCTTTATTCCTCCTTTAGTTTCAACAGCTCTTCCTCACAATATCTTAACACGGTGGTTCTCAACCCTCCTAATACTGCGACCCTTTAATACAGTTCCTCATGATGTGGGGACCCCCACACACACCATAAAATGATTTCCATTGCTACTTCACAACTAATTTTGCCACTGTTATAAAATCGTAATGTCAATATCTGTGCTTTCTGATGGTCTCAGGCAACCCTGTGCAAGGGTCATTTGACTTACAAAGGGTCGAGACCCACAGGTTGAGAAACACCGCCTTAATAATTAAAACATCTCAATTTTAGTTGGCTATAATGAAATTATAGGTTAAATGGTAAACTAAAACCACAAAAGTTAAATTAATCATTTTTTTTCTTGGTACTGGAGATTGCTGGGGCCTCGTGCAGGCCGAGGACAGATCCTGCTGCTGAGCCATTATCACCGCTCCCCAAATATACTACCATTGTTTTTTAGTGCTCAGGCTTGCTCTTGGGGCCTCAGGCATGCTGGGCAAGCAGTCTAGTCCAGAGGCACACTCAACCCCCTAAAATATTGTTCTATGATATCTACATTTGTGAAACATTCCATCATACACAATGAAAAATCTTTAGAAAAAATATAAATCAACTTTCAAGGCTGGTTATAGGTAAAATTTAAAACAGTCACTGCTTTATATGCAGATATAAATATTATATATATAATATATATATTCTTTAGTAACTTTAACATATCCCTGAAACAATAAAGCAATATTCTACAAGTGATATCTTGAGGCTCAATTATATCTTAAAATGGCTAAAAGTTTAAGAAAATGGATGCTTGCTTGTAGAAATCGTAAAGTACAGGCAATAAAAATTTTATCATAAACACAACCACTAAACCAGCTTCCAAACAGTTAAAACACAGACCCCCTCCCCCACTTATGGAAATGGCAACGGAGCCAGGGAGATGAGTGGCCACACTTCCCACTGGTGCAGGGAGGAAAGCTACTCACCAACCATTGCACTCACTTCCCCGGCCATGAGGGTCTCCACAGAGTTATTGTAGAGGTTCACGTCAATGATGCCTTTCCGTATAGTCTCTCCCACTTTGGCTCCCAATAGCACAGAGCCCGTGGTTTCAAATATCGAAGCCAGAATGCATGCCTGTCTCAAGGTCACCACGCCAGAGCCCACCGCGGTTCCGAACGAGTTGGCAACATCATTTGCACCAACAGAAAATGCCAGGATGAAAGCAATAATAAAACCCAAAATGACCATCCACAGATACCCATCCATGGCCATTTTGGAGAGTGGGCTCTGGGGTACTTTTCTTTCGCAGAAATATTTTAAATCAACAAAGTTTGAGGTTGCTAACTTTGGGAGGCCAAGAGTTCTTGTAAACAGTGAGTCTGCTCTGGAAAGTGCTGGACAGTGTTGAAGCCTGAAGAAATTGTTAACTGCTGGTTTCTGAACTATGGTCAGTACAGTTCATTTGGTTGTGTTCAGCCAGTGGTACCGCGCATTCCATATTTTTCCTCCCAGTCTGGGAAAGCTGTGATCTTTCTTCCTATAGAAGGAAAATAAAAGAAATCAATCACTATTGAGTACCTGTAACAGCAACTTCTTTCAGAAGCACTGAAAGCCTGCTAATGGGATCTGTCTTTTGCATGAGACAGATCTGACCACAAAGCAATTCAAGGAAGATTATAATTAGTCTCCCCTCCAAACCAACCAAAAATAAATGATACAATACAAAGCTGGCTTCTAGATGGTTTAATACCTACAGATTGACAGGTTGCCATATTAGGTGAAGTGTTGTATGCAGTTTGAAAAATATATTTGGTCATTGTTTTCAGAGAACAGTTTCCTCAAATGAGTAACAGATAACGAACTAAGACATCAAAGTTGTATCATTTTTTAAAATGCTTGTAATGTGCCCGGCTCCTCGGAACAGCGGTTACATAATCTGACTGTGTGACACTGCAGGGTGAAGCTCATTTACATTCACGCGTGGGAATGATGTGTCCTCTAACTCCAGAACAAGGTTACTCCTCCTGCGGTGACAAAGGAAAAACTACTGGGCCTCAGAGGAGGGCCAGAGAAAACAGAGAATGCAGCCAGCAGGGGCCGGCTGGTCACTATCCACCATTTCTCATCTTTCCCAGGAAGGATCAGAGATCTCACCTGGTCACCACCCATCCCTGACCACTGTGGCCCCCAGCCACTCCTCACTCTAGCTCTTCACTACTTGAAATCACAAAACATAGTCTAACCCCAGGGCTTTGGTCTCTGTGGCGGTTTGAATGAGAATGACCCCCTAGAGGCTCATGTTTGAAGACTTGGTCCTGTTGGTGGCACTGTTTGGGAAGGACTAGGAGGTGTGGCCTTGTGGGAGGAGGTGTGCCACTGGGGTGGGTTTTGAGGTTTCAAAAGACTGGCACCATTCCAGGCTTGCTCTGCAGTCTTGTGAATTCTCAGCTGCTCCTGCTGCCATGCCTTTGGGTCACCATCACGGACTCTAACCCTCTAATAAGCCATGAAATGCAATCGTGGTGTTCTGTCACAGCAAACTGGAAAGTAACTAATGCAGTACCTGATGACCCGCCCCCTCCCCAGCCCGGCAGCCCCACCGCTTCCTTCTCACTCCCTCCCTTTAGGAATCTGCTCCATTGTTACCACCCAGGATGCTATCCTGATCCTGGAGAAGAACAGCCCTTCCTCTATGACCTCATTCATCCCTCTTGCTCCTAAAAAAATCCAGCTTATCACTTCATTCATCCATTCATTCATTCATTCATTCACACCTCCATCATTCATTCATCCTTTAGGAGGCGTGATGTGTAAGTACACATGCCAGAGAAGGTCACGAGGGGGTCAGAGGACAACTAGCCAGAGTCTCTACTATGTGGATCCTAGGGATCACACGTAGGTCACCAGGCTTGTAGACAGGTAACTTTACCTCCTGCTGAGCCATCTTGCCAGCCCAAACAGGACTTTTTAAGAGACCATTCTGGCCGTGGTGGGGAGAACAAACTTCTCAGGAGACAAGAGTGAATGTGAGCAGACTGATTACATGCCACTGTGTGCTGAAGCGTACCACGGGGATCCTGGGTTACAGCGGAGGCAGATAAAGGGAAAGAACGTGGCTTCCTTTCACAGCTGTAGGCTAAGAGGGACTGGACTGAAAAACAGCTAAGTGGCCTTTTCTTCTGCCTTGTTGGGCTGTTCGTTTTCAGTGACCGGAGAGGGGGATTGACAGGCTCTCCTGGGTAGGCTGCACACAGAAGTACATTAGAAGGGGCAGCTGGTGACATGCTTAACTGCTGTGTCTTTTGCTTGGGTGGGAGGTTAGTTATTTTTTATGTTACCTTTGGGACCAATTCCAGCCCAGAGATCCCCTTTCCTACTCAGGTTTCTTATGCCCACTACAGACAATACCTTTTAACATGACTTTTTACCTTTGTGTTCAGCCCTAACCACTGTACTCATAGCCAGTAAATGCTGGGCTCAGGAGAAAGAACTGCCACTCTTGTAATCTAAATTTCTCTCTTTATCTTCAAAGCACTTTGTATCTGTAAGGACGAACAAATAAACACTTTGGATTTTTCCCTTTCCCATTATTTATTTTTTATTCAGCTCAGGTGAAACAAAATAAAATATACAAATAAACACACAACGAACTGGAGAGACTGCTCAGTGGTTAAGTGTCTATATTGCTCTTGCAGACCACACAAGTTTGGTTCCCTGCACTCAGGTCAGGTGACCTGTAGCTCCAGCTCTGGAAGATCTCATGCCCTCTTCTGGACCCCCCAGGTACCACACTCAACTACACAAACTACATGCAGATACATACACACAAAATTAAAAATAAACCTCCACAATCTGAAGCGCAGGAGAAGATGGTGATGCTTCTTAACAGAGACCTTGACAAGCCAGATGATGCCATGCAGAGAGCCAAATGTTAACTTCCAAGAACTACAGATGCCCAAGTTCAGAGCAGTTGAGGTCTGATGGGATATTATATATGAGGGTACTGATGATATGAAAGCAGAATTTTGAAGATGAGAAAACACTGACTCCTTCAATAAATGATGTGGGGACAACTCAATGCTGGCTCTCTGGAAGGGGGAAAAGCTAGACTCTGGGGCTGGAATGATGGCAGCCAAGAGCACTGTCTGCTCTTCCAGAAAACTCAGGTTCAACCCTTAACATCCACATGTTGCCTCACAATTGTAACTCCAGTCCCGAGGGATCGGATGCCTTTTTTGGCCTTTGAGGGCACTGCATAAATGTCATGCACAGATATACATGCTGGTAAACACCTATACACAGAATAAAATCTTAAAAAAAGAGAGAGCTAGATTCCCTACCTCCTACTGAAACAAATGAGTTGTAAAAGTAAAAACTGAACCATGAAGAGAACAGGAAAAGACACAAGTAAACATTTATTTAATATTGGAATGGGGAGGCTTAGCTACGCTATAAAGGCAATTAATAAAAAGAGCCAACAGTGGAGTTTATAAAAATGACAGATGGAGGAAGAGATACCTTTTTGAAAATGATTTTTATATGTATGAGTGCTTTGCCTGCATGTATGTAAGTGAAAACAAACATTCTCAGGCTATTTTCAGACAGCCTTACAACTATTTTAAACCAGGAATGTGGAGGAATTGTGGCCCCAAACACAGTTATGGAAAATGAAGTCTGGGTAAGAAGGTCCCTGCTGTGGAGTAATACTAGAGGTTTTTGTAGTGTGTGTGTGTGTGTGTGTGTGTGTGTGTGTGTGTGTGTGTGTATTACATATATATTTATTTTATTTTTGAGGCAGGATCTTGCTATGTAGCGCTGGTTGGTCTGGAATTCACTACATAGATCAGACTGGTCTTGAATGCTGGGATTAAGGAATGAGCTACAATACCCAGATTTTATTTTATATCATCATCATCATCATCATCATCATCATCATCATTTTGTGGGTTTTCTGAGACAGAGTTTCTCTGTGCAGCCCTGGCTGGCTTGGAACGTCCTCTGTAGACCAAGCTGGCCCAAACTCACAGAGATCCATCTGCCTCTGCCTCCTGAGTGCTCAGACTAAAGGCATGTGCCACCACAGTCGGGCCAGCTTTTATTTTTTTAATATATAAATATATATAATTTTTAAACAGTTCTTTTTTTTTGAGTTATGTTCTTATGCCTCCTAAGTTGGCCTCAAACTCACTAAGTAGCCAAAGATGACCTTGAACCTCTGATCCTCTTGCTTCCACCTCTCAAGTCTTGTGGTCATAGGTGTGCACCATCATGTGGTATTGGTAGTTACAAAGGACTGGCCCACTGCCACCTACTTTCCATCAAGTTTACTATGGTCTCTGACCATTTCTCCATGAGAGGTCACGGGCTTCACTTAGCTGAAGCCCTCCTTCAAAGATAGGTTCCCCTGTAGAGGACCCTTAATCCATTTTCCAATTTCCTTTCTACGAAGCCCAAGACACATCCTATCTACTCCCTAAAATTATAAGACCCGCTTTCTCTGACAGCTGAAATGGAACCTTGTGTTTTGACACTTGAGATGAACAGAGGTTCCCACCTCTTCACTGGTGTGATGTGCTGTCTCTGCCACAAATGGCAACTTAGACTCCGCAAACACAAGAGTGACTAGCTTTTCCTAATGAATGAAATACAACGAAACATTCATGTGTGGCATCTTATTCTTCACAGAACAGCGCAGCAGAAGAAAGTGTCTTTTTAACACTCCACACACAGACCCTGTCATAAGGCGTTTCTAGTTACATCATTCTTGAATGGCACGTGCAAGCATTCCCATTACACTTAAGAATGCTTGGCAGTCACAGGCAGGGGAAGGTGGCACATGTAACCCAGTGCTTGGGGGGCTTAGGTGGGAGGGCAATGAATTTGAGACTATCTTGGGCTACAAGATTTGTGTGGGCTGCATAGCCAGCCTGTCTTGAAAAGTCAAACCCGGGGGATGGAGAGATGGTGTAGTGGTTAACAGCACTTGTTGTGCTTGTGTGGGTCAATTCCCAGCACCCACATGGTGGCTTGCAGCCATCCAAAACTCCAGTTCCGGAGGATTTAAGGACCTTTTGTGACTTTCATGGGCACCCGGCACACACATGATGCATATACATACATGCAGGCAAGACACTCACATACATACAATAAATAAATCTAAAATAAATATTTAAAAAGTCTAAATCAAATCAAACCAAATGCCCTTAAAATGTAATGGTATAATTGTGACAGTATTTTTATATGTTCACACTCATGGTAAGAATGGAATGCCACTGGAACAGCCCTGAGACAGCTTTGGTGCGTGTGTGTGTGTGTGTGTGTGTGTGTGTGTGTGTGTGTGTGTGTGGTGTGTGTGTGTGTGTGTGTGTGTATGTGCGTGTGCGTGTGCGTGTGTGTGTGTGTGTTATGTATATAAGTCTGTATGTGCCTGTAGAGGTCAAAGGTTGACATGAGGTGTCTTCTTTAATGGCTTTCTGCAATATTAAAAAACTTTTTATTATAATTATTTGTTTTATGTGTATGAGTGTTTTGTCTGTGCACCATTTGTGTGCCTGGTACCCAGAGAGGCCAGAAGAGGGCATTGGATACACTGGAACAGGAGTTACAGAGGTTGTGAGCTACTACATGGGTATTGGGAATCAAACCCAGGTCCTCTGGAAGAGTAGTCCATGCTATTAACCACAGGGCCATCTCTCTAGCCCCTCTACCATTTTTTTTTTTTTTTTTTTTTGAGACAGGGTCACTCACTGAACCTGGAGCTAGACTGGCTGGCTAGCAAGCCCATGGGGATCTTCTTTCTCATCCTCCACACCCATCCAGTGTTGGGGTGACAGACGTACGCCTCCTTGCCCAGCTTTTCACATGAGTGCTGGGGACTGAACTTAAGATTCTCACGTTTGTACAGCTCGTGCCTTACAAACTCCATCCCCTGATGCCCTGAAACCATCGTTCAAACAGCCTATTTACAGACAGGCAACGCAGTCTGGGGGACAAAGGAGCCTGAAGAAAGATTTTGACAGAAGCAGAACTCAGGAAGAAAGCAAGAACTGGAGGCAGAGAGGAGAAAGAAAAGAAGGGAGAAAAGGCAGGATTATCAAGCCCAATGCAAGACCAGACTCGGGGCCCAGGGAACAGAGACAAAAGGACGCAGCAGAAACAGGAAGATGGAATGTTTCCTCAGCGGGAGCCAAGAATATGAATAGCCCGGGGATGAAGATGAAAGATGGCACCTGGCACCAAAGGTTGAACTTGGCAAAGGGGGGGGGGGGGAGTTTACTGACATCTTGCCACTTCTTTTCTCGCCCAGGCTGTAAAAGGGAACATTTGTTCCTCTGTGTGGAGATGGGAAAGAGCACAGGACTGCATCCCCATTCCTGTCCAGTTAGCTACTGGTTACACCACCCTGACAAGTCCTCTCCGTGACTAGCTGGGCAACAGGGAAGACTGTGCATGGCCACTGATTACAGGCGAGGCAGAAGCCACAGCATGACAACTGTTAGCATTAGCAAGTGCGGAAACTTAGACCCAATCCTGCTTCTACTAGTAATGCAGTGGACCTTGGCTGACTCACATGCATAGTCTAAGCCAGTTTGGTCTTCTATAAAATGTGCATGATAACAATATTCGTGTCTCTCACAAAATTAGTGTGGAGCCAAATCTAACAACATAAAGTATTTTGTAAAGTAACAGGCTTCACTAAAGACAAAGGAAGAAGTATAAGGATACATCAAACCCTTCTAGCAAGATCGTTCTCATTCAGTGCCTCTCCATACCCTGCCCCAGCCCTGTGGGAGTCACGTGACTATATGAGGATTCCAAACCCTTCTTGAAAACCCCTCCTCTGACAGTTCCAAACCATGGCCTCTTCTTTGGCTAACATGTGACACACACACCCTGCAAGGGGCAGGGACTTCCTGGGGTTGGGGTGGGGTGAAAGGAAGTAAAGAGAGATACTAAAAAACACTGAAAAGCTAAAGGGCCCTGCTGTGGGATGTATGGCAAATGTGTTGCTAATTAATCAATAAAACACTGATTGGCCGTTGGCTAGGCAGGAAGTGTAGGCGGGACAAGGAGGAGAATAAAGCTGGGAAGTGGAAGGCTGAGTCAGAGAGACACTGCCAGCCGCCACGATGACAAACAGCATGTGAAGATGCCGGTAAGCCACGAGTCACGTGGCAAGGTATAGATTAATGGAAATGGATTAATTTAAGCTATAAGAACAGTTAGCAAGAAGCCTGCCACGGCCATACAGTTTGTAAGCAATATAAGTCTCTGTGTTTACTTGGTCGGGTCTGAGCGGCTGTGGGACTGGCAGGTGAGAGAGATTTGCCCTGACTGTGGGCCAGGCAGGAAAACTCCAGCTACAGGGCCCTAAGGGGGAAAAAACTACTTAAAACGGTAAAGCCACAGCTGGGACACGGTTCCAGGCCAACCAGGCAGGGATACACCAAGACCCTGTCTCAAAAACAGGGGGAAAAAAAAAGCCACACAGGTAGACAGCTCGGCAGTTCCTTACAGAGCAGAGCATGTGCTGACTAAACAACCCAGTCGACTCATCTTAAGGGGTGTTTAGTGAAGGGCAAGAGGCCACTTGTCTGCACAGGAAACATTTGGTTTACATTTTAAGTCTGGTAGCAGTTACACGCTGTACATTTTTCAGAACTCAAAGTGTACACTTAAAAGTGATGAGCTTTATTGTATATAAATTAAAACTAATCCCATACAATCCAGGTCACACAAAGTAGAATGCACTTTTGATAGTTCTTCCTTCCCACACTGTAGATTACCCACTCCCAAGTCCTCTATGTTAAACAAAAACAGGACAGTTCTTCCCACATAATGAAAAGGAGCTACTTCCATAGAGACAGCTGGCCAGTTAGGGATGGGGAGATAGCGCATGAGGACCTGACTTTTGATTCCCAGCACCTGTGTAAAAAGTTGGACGTGATGGCACCTGCTTATAACCTCATCACTGGGGGGTGGAGACAGGGGGCTTCCAGAGGCTAGCCAGCCACGTCTGACTGGAGAGCTCAGGTTCCAGTGAGAGACCCTGTCTCAAAAACCAAGGTACATGGGGTGTGGTGGCACACACCTTTAATCCTAGCACTCAGGAGACAGAGGCTAAGTATCTTTGTGAGTTCAAGGCCATCCTGGTCTACATAGCAAGTTCTAGGGTAGCCAGGCCTACACAGTGAGATCCTGTCAAAACACACACACACACACACACACACACACACACACACACACACACGCACTCCAAACAAACAAACAAACAAACAAACAAAAAACAAAAAACCAAGACTGATGGGCAAGTCACCTGAGTTGACCTCTGGCTTACACACACACACACACACACACACACACACACACACACACACACACATCATGCATACATACATACATACATACCACCACAACAACAAAAAATTAAAAACAGCTAGTTTAACCACCAAGGTCCATGCGAAGCAATGGCATCAAGAGGCAAGGAGAAAAGAAACTATTTAGAGGATGTGTTAACACAGTATGTATGAACCCCATTCCCAGGAGAGCGAGAAGACAGCTGCTGGGTCAGGCCTGGACTTCCCCCCAGTCAATGCTCTATCCTGTATCAGCGGCTTTGCTGTGATAAAACGCCATGACCAAAAGTGACTTATGAAGGAAGAGGTTATTTGGTCTTAGGATTCCAGAGGGGTGAGAGTCTAATTTGGTGTTGGGGGTGGAGATCAAGGTGCGGCAGAGGAGCGGGAAACTGAGAAATCACATCTTTTATCATAAATATGCAGTAGCCAGTGTGGACTGGAAATAAGGTAAGGCTCTGAACTCTGATAGTCCATCACCATGACTGACTTCTTCCCCAGACAACATCATCCACTGGGGACCAAGTGGTCAAACACCTGGAGCTATGTATATCACTCAGACCACTACATCTTCCGCGGGGAAAGAGATGGGCCTGTCTACGAAGGGAAGTCTTCAGAGCTGCTTGTAAGAATCCTAAAGGTACCGTCCCAATTCATTAGCATTTCCATTCAGGAGGAAAGCATTCCCACAGCACTACAGATGGAAGCTATTTTCAATCTGGGTCTGTGAATCCTAATACCAAGAGCTATATGGAAGTCACTTAGGAGTTTGAGAAAGAGCATGCTGCACTCTGATTGGCAACGCCAACATCAATTCTACAATCAGTTCTGTGAAGTCCTTACTGTGCGTCTGTGGTCTAGCACAAAGTTCGGCAATGTCGTCACCCAGAATCCCAATCAGAAATGGTTCTGAGAGGTCAAAGAAATGGCACTTTTTTTTTTTTTTTTTTTTTTGGATTGAGGTGGTCAGACCAAGAGCTTTAAAAAAAATACTTCATTTTTATTAATCTTTCAAGAAATTCACATGTGTACAATGCATTTTGATCAAGCTCACCCTCTGCTCCTCCCTACAGCTCTTCCCAGATCTACCACCGACAACCATTCCCTTTCAAGTTTGTGTCTTTTTGTTTTTATAACTCACTGTGTCCTAGCTGTGCTGCCCATATCTCCAGGGATGTGTGACCATCCAATGGAGCATGGCCACCCTACCGAGGACCACACTCAGGACCCCCACCTTGCACTCAGTAGCCAGCCACACATTGTCTGTAGCTTTTTGGCTAGCACTGGGGGGGCTTCCCTCTACATGATGGAATTCCTCCTCACTCCATGATGGAATGCTGACTGACTTGATTTTGTGCAGGCAGCCACTGCTACTGCTAGTTAGTGAGGACAGCCTCCTGCCCTGTTGAGAAGACACTGTGGCCCTGGTCCGCCCCAACCTCAGGCTCTGACAGTCCCTTTGTCCCCTCTTCCTCCATATTCCCTGAGCCCTGAGGGGAAGCAATGTGATGTGATGGTCCATTTATGGGTAAGCACTCCATAGAGACTCACTCACTGCATTCTGACTGGCTGCAAATGTCTGTGTTAACTACCATCTGGCATACAAAGGAACTTGATTAAGAGAGAAAGACATACTAGTCTACGGGTAGAGAGGTAAACATTTAGAAGGTAGCTTGATACTAGGTCCATATAACAACAGATATAAAACACATCTTGATTCCTTCCTGAACTTGTGCTTTACTTTTAAGGGTGCCTGTCATTCTGGAGGCTGAGGACTTGGTGGAAGGACCCCTGGTCTTGGGAGTCTTCCTAGGTGCCACTTTACAGGATTTGTCTACACCGTTACACGGCCTCCTTCTCTCAAATCCCTCCTGTGCATTCTTCCTTATGCTTCTTCTGAGCTTGGGCCATCTGGGCTTGGCTGCATAAAAACGCTCTCCCTGTGCCAAGTACCCGGCAGGTGTTTTTCACTGAAGTATTTGAGGTTAATGTTTACACGAAATAGCTTCTAACTCCTCATTTCTTCCTGTCCCGGCTCCAAGAGCTGGAGAATCTCAGGACACTAGAGTCTGCAAGGACTTCAGAAGGTACCTAGTCCAGCTTCTGCCATCGTGAAGACATGCTGACATAAGAGGCGACTTTAAATGATGCGTCCCTAAACACGCTGCCTAGTACCGAGTCAACATTACAGCAGGAGAAACTCAAATGAAATAATACAAAGAGCCTATGGGGCAGAGTTCCTGGCGGACGCTCATCAGGCCTTCTTGGTGACAGTAATTCCATCTGGGGCACTGATGGTCCCTGGGGTCCAAGAAAGGGGCAGAGCTGGGGGTGAGGAGAGCACAGGGAAGAACATGGACCACAGTGAACGCTGCCAAGGCTTTGTCCTTGGAAGTTATCAAGTTACTTGATCCCTCCAAGGCTTGTTCAACTCTATAATTCTACATCAACCAGAGACCACAGGATTGGAAAGAGGCAGTCTGGCCTAGAACTGAGGACCACAAGATGGTTTTGTGGGATGAGGTGGGTGGAGATTTCTGACCCTTTCCCAAGCAGGACAAGGCAGGGTCTCTGATTTTACAGGACGTGAACCAACTTACTTTTGCTCCATCTAAAGTTTCCACTTCAGAGCCTGAGGCTCTGGCTTTCTCTGCCCTCCCCCACCCCCCAATTCCTGCTTTATTAATTTCTCTCTCTCTCTTACAGGATTCTCTATTGACATTTTAATTTCTTTCCAGCTCATAAATTTTGTTGTTGTTGTTATTTAGATGTTTCCTACATGGACTTTTCCTCTCTGGGAATGCATTCTCTCTCTCTCTCTCTCTCTCTCTCTCTCTCTCTCTCTCTCTGAATATATACAATTAGATATACTTGTATTTTGAAACAAGGTCTTACTATGTAGACCAGGGTGGTTTTGAACTCACATCCACCGGTGGTCTCTGCCCTCCTTGGTGCTGGGATTAAAGGCACATGCCATCATGCCCAGCCAAGTAGTTTTTAACGGATTAAAAAAAATAAATAGCAATGATAATTAAAATGGGATAAAAGTCAAGGAGTCAAGGTGAGATGGTTGAAGAAGAAAGAACTTAGCAGGTACTGTGTAAGTCCCATGGAGACTAGTTTTAAAAAGGGAAAAGAAAGGGTAGAAGGCATTTTTTTTTTTTTTTACAGATATCAGGAATTGGAATGCCCGTATGATGAGTTATTATAAATAAGCTTTTATTTTGTAATTTCACTTTGAATGAATAACTCAGTGAATCTATATAAGCGTTATTACAAGTGACGATGCATCATCAATTCAAATCTGAGGGAACTGTAGCATAAGGAAGCAGCAATCTTACATCTAAGAAGGACTACAGCTGAGCAGGTGGTAAAATTCCAGCTGATTGGATGCTGCGGACCCCGAAACCAGCTCCTGCTGAAAATGCGGAGTTACGTGTAGTGGAGGTTTACAAACTGATTGCCATGGTGGCAGAGTATTTTAGGTACAGCGCTGTCTGAAAGCAAAGGCCAAGAACGGCAGCGCTTTATGTATTCACTCCCACTTGAAGATAGAAAAGGGTCCTACGCGTTTCCCCATTTCACACTTTCTGTATGTACCAGAGGCGGAACCCCCGGGCCTGGGCTGTTTTACATAAAAAGTATTTTCATGAGCAAATAAGTCACTTACGAAACTTTTATCAAGCGTCAGGCCTAGGATGGCTCGTTCTAATTCTGTGCCTGAAGTGTTGGACTACTGGCCAGGGCCCAAGAGCTATATTAAGGGAGTCCTATCCTCCCAGCTACGGTTTAAAGTGGAACCTTGTATATAAATAGATGTCTTGGCTCTCCCATATTTGTTTGCTAATTCTGTTCTGATGGGTTAGGGGGCTCACTAAAAACACTAAAGGCACTTACACAGTTTTGATTCTGGGGCTGTTGCGGGGGAAGGATTAGTGGGTAAGAGAGCTTCCTGCTTTATCAGAAAACTGATGTTGGATCCCAGCACCCATGCTGGAGAGCTCAGGGGTACCTGGGATATCAGCTTCTGCTTCTAGCCTCTGTGTGTACCCTCACAGACACACAGACATAGACACAGACACACAGACACAGGGACAGACAGACAGACAGACAGACACACACACACACACCCCACTTTTGATTCTTGAGACAACTGCATATTTTTCTACTAATTGACACAATGTAAATAGAGTTGACAAATGATTATCTATTTCATGTTCAATTTATAGCTCCCTGTTTCTTACTCTCACTCCTGAGATTTTTTTCCCCTTTATATATGGTTTATTATTATTTTTTTACATGTATGGGCATTTCATCTGCAGTATGTTTGTGCACCATGTGCATCCAGTGCCTACAGAGGCCAGAAGAGGGTGCTGGATCTGGAGTTACAGATGGTTGTGTGCCATCACCTGGGTGCTGGGAATTGAACCCGGGTCCTCTAGAAGAGCAGCCAGTGTTCTTAACCACTGAGCCATCTCTCCAGCCTGTTCCTGAGATTCTTGAGCACAGTCTGCTAGGTAGCAGGACAAGTAAGAGAGGACAAGCAATTTTGGTAAGGATTCAGGCAGTGTCTTCCTCGTTAGTATGGAAAAAGAGTCTGGCCAAGTTTCAGAAGAACTTCATTAGAAGTCTGGAATTTTCATCAAATGTTACTAATAATGTGCCAAATTAGCAGTGCGAACAGCCTAAGCAAGACAGCAATTTTGTAATATTGCTCATTTGATGGAGGAGTCATTTCTTCTGCAGAGAGCGCCCCAAACAGAAATCTTCTTACTAAATTACGAGCCATAGGACTTGTTTGAGAGCATCTTCAAAGAAACAAGGACCTAACACAAGGGCTGAGAACATAAAGGGGGTCAGACAATTTGTCAGAGTTCTTTGAAGACCATTTCTCCACTTTTCGAGGATGCTGGCACTTGACATATAATTAAGAACCAGCTCCCTGGCTTCCCCTTCCCTTTGGCTGACTTGAACCAAGGGAGGATGCTCTGAAGAAAATATAAGTAGAAAAAACCAGATAGAAGCAATGTTTTCACGACATCTTATCTAAGTTCACAATGGAAAGAAAAAGAAATGTATAATTATTTTGTCTATATCAGAGCATTTGTATAAGCAGGAGCAGGGAGATCACTGTCTAGGGTCACTTTCTCAGCCTGAAATACTTCATTGTTGCTCGGAAGGCAAGCCTGCTAGCGATGCATTCTCTCCATTTGTACTGTTTGGACACCTTATTTTTGCCATTATCCATTCTGAAGGACAGTTTTGCTGGCTGTAGATCCTTTCCGTCACGTCACTGCCTGCCTTCTGGCCTCAGTGTTTTTGAAAACATGACCAGGGAGCCTTATTGAAGCTCTACAGTATGCAATGGTTGCTTTTCTTCCAACCCTTTCAGGATTTTCTCTCTTGTCTTTTGGTCTTTTGACTGTCACATGCCTGGATGTAGATCTCTTTGTGTGACCCAAACTGGAGTCTGTCAAGCTTCTTGGATGTATGGGTCAGCATTTTTCATCAAATGTGAAAAGTTAAACTATTTTAAATGACCATTTCTTACTTTTGAAAACGTTTAAGTCTTCGGCCCCTCTGCTCTGTGTCTGTATGCAGGTGTGCACATGCTGTGCACGTGTGGGTCAGAGGACAAGGTCAGGCGTTGCTCCCAGGTACTGCCCACCTTGGGCTTCAGACAGCGTCTCTCTCTTCACGGCTCCAGCATTCTGCCAGGCAGGCAATGCCAGCTGGCCAGTGAATTCCAGGGATCTGTCCATCTGCCCCTCCCACTGTGCCATCACTGGGATTCAAGCACATGCTGCCACACCTGGCTTTTTATGTGAGATCTGAATTAGGGATGTCATGTTTGCGAGGCATGTGCTTTGGTAACTGGGCTCCTTTTCTTCTACTTTTGATGTTACTATTGCTGTGTTTCATGGTGGCTGGGATTTCTCAATGGCTCTGCTAATTTTCCTTCATTCTTTCTTTTTACTCGGCGTAATTTCTATTGCTCTATTGTCAAATTCACTGAATATTCTGCCAACTAAAGCTCACCGCGGAATCCCTCTAATTAAATTGTCCTTTTGATGACTGTACTTTTCAGTGTGTGAATTACAACTGATTACATATAACATCGAACCCACCGACTTAATAATGCGTGAGTGTACAATCCAACAGTATGTGCAGCTATCCTCACCGCTCACTGAGTCTTTATTTGTAAAACTAAAATCCTATACCCATCCAACAACTTTCAGCCTCTTCTCCCTGCAGTGCCTCACTATCAACACTTCACAGGCCGCCTCTGTGACTCTCCCCACCCAAGTGTTTCACAGGGGTGGCCACAGAGGGAGCACAGAGTGACTGGCTGCTGAGCCGCATGCGCACTGGGGTAAGGCCAACACTATTCGCCTGCCATTATGCTATTTTACTCACGTGTCTTCAGAGCTCATCCCCGTTGTAGCACGTGGCAGAGTTCCCTTCCTAAGACTGAATAATACCTCACTGGATGTGCATAACAATTTTATTTATCTACTCACCTACCAAGAAACATTTGGGTTGCTTTGCCTTTGGGCTATGATCAATACTACTGCTATTAAAATGGGTGGACAAATACTTCTTTGATACCAGGCTTTCTTATATCTAGGAGTGAACTGCTGGGTTAGCTAACAGTTCTATTTTTAAACTTTTGGGAAACTGCCATACTGTTTTCTAGCAGCCTCACACTTCAATATTCCCATCAACCATGTCTCAGATCTCCATTTGGTTCATATATATGTATATACACTGGATATTCCCATACTCCATGCTAGTATTTGCTTCCTTCTATCAGTTATTATTTTACATATACACATAGCCATCCTAATAAGCTGATGAGATCCAGCACTGTGATTTTAATTTTCATCTCCCCAATGATCAGTGATGTTGAACAGTTTTCCACATTTTTGTTGGCCATTTGTTTACTTGGAGAGACGTCTAGTCAAGTCTTTTGCCCATTTTAAAATCAAGTCATTTGCTGTTTAATTGTTGAATTGTATTTTAAAATTAACATATTCTGAATACTAACATTATCAGATACATGACTGACAATATTCTCTTCCATCCTGTAGGGTGCCTTTTTACTCTACGGTGTCCTTTGAAGTATAGAAGTTTTAGATATTTATGTAGTCTAATAATTACTGTTGCCTGTGCCTTTGGTCTCAGATCTCCATTTGGTTCCTATATATGTATATACAGTGGATATACAAATATTTAGTACTGTGGTTTGAATGAGAATGTCCCCCCCCCCCCCCCCCCCGCCCAGAACAGATGTGTGAACACTTGGTCCCCGGTTGGTGGCGCTGTTTGGGTAAGTTTGAGAGGTTTGGCCTTGCTGGACAAGTATGCCCCCGGGGGTGGGCTCTGAAGCCATGAGTCATTCTTAGTCCCTTCTCTCTGCTTCCTGGTGCGGTTTAGGACGTAAGCCCTCAGTTTGCAGCTCTAGCCACCATGCTTTGGCTCTGCCGTCATGGACTCTTACTGCTCTGGAATTGTAAGCCCAAACAGAAATCTCCCTTCTGTAAGTTGCTTTTGGTCATGGTGTTTTATCACAGTAATAGAAAAATACCCAACCAATGCAGGTATATAATCTGTGTGTGCACACACGGCAAGTCCTTGTCACCCCATCTTTAAAAGAGCTCCTTATACAGAATTTTATGTCGTTTTTAAAAACATACTTATACTAGTTAATTTTAAAGTCTTGTTCGGTTTTGGAACCCCCTCAAAAACAGTTGAAAACTGGTCCTTTCAGATAATATATATCTTAACTCTGGGTACCAAGGCCCCCCACTACACATTAGCCTACTGTTGTTTTGGGGCTTTTGTGTGTGTGTGTGTGTATATTTGACTACTCTGTGAAATCTTCCTCCCACTATATCTCTGTTCAGTTTCTGTCCTTTATTATTCTATCACTTGTGGGGCATCAGAATGCACTTATTGGTCAAAGATTTGCTTAGACCTTTTGTGAGGCCATTTTTTCTGAGACTGAAACACTCCAGCCTTCAGGGAAGCTTCTTAAGCAGGAAGGCAAACAACTCCAAATAGCTTCAGGAAGTCCCTGAAACTTATCAGATTCACTAGGTCCCTCCCTCCCAGAATAAGCGGTAAAGATGCCTGAGGGGTCACTCTCAGACAAGCCCAAGCACCAAAGAAGACTCTTGAGGCCAGGGATGCCTGGAAGAGGTTTATACCAACCCAGTCACTTGGAAAGGACACTCTCCAACATGTTGAGCTGCCTGCAGATCTGTGCAGCGTGTTTTAGGTTCCCAGCTTTGTGAGCTGTCACTAGTGCTGGGGTGGGCTTTGGTCATGCAGCTGTCTTTGAGTCATTTCTGATCCTATAAGTGACCTTTCATCTGTATTCTTCTAAGGAACCCCAATAAAACTCATTGGTTCACCAAGCTGGACTTCAGGGGATTCTGTACTTTGGTCTGTTGTGTCTGGGTGAGCTGAACACACTGCGTGCAGCATCTTCCCAGGAAAAGTCCGGCCACACAACACTACCCTCTTAACCAGTTGAACTCTCACCCTTTACCATGGTATATGTGACTTAGAGACGACTCTCAAGGCTTAGCTTAGGGAATCCAGAGTGCAGAGGAGGCCTAAATACAAAGGGCAGCACAGAGCTGGAGAGTTGGCTCAGTGGTTAAGAGCACTATTGCTGTTTCTGAGGACCCATGTTTGATTCTCAGTACCTACATGGCAGCAAACAACCATCTGTAACTCCAGTTCTGACCTCTGTGGGCACAGGCATGCATGCAGTGCACAGAAACACATGTAGGCAAAACACTGATACACATAAAATAGAAATAAATGCATCTAAAAAATTCTAAGGGCAGCATGATGGTATTCTTTGGGGGATGGACTGTAGTCCATCTATGGTAGCGGCCCTAAAAATCTGCACATGTAGAAGTTTACAGATATATATCAGAAAAAGAGAATTTCCTGTATGCAAGTTAAAAAGAAAAAGTGGTCAGTATTTATATGTAGACTTCTGAACCTGTACTACTCATGAGAGTTATATTCGGTTCCTTACTGATTCTCAGAAGATGACTATTTAATATTCTCTGAGGAAGTAGACAATACAATCTCTCTTGTTATTATACCATTGCCTTCTTGGAAGACAATAAAAGTTAGCTTAAGAAATGATTCTAATGCTTTCTCATACTTGACTGTAGGTTAGGCTCTGGGTCCTTTTTCTTTAAGCAAAATTCTAGGTTTATTTGTTACCTGCAAGTCTAGCCGATTCCTAAGACTTAAAGAACAAGGGAAACCCAAAGCTATGTGATGAACAGAGGAGACGGCCGAGACGGGCCGGCAGCAAGGCATTTGGCTGGATGCTTTTCCCTCGCAGACCCCAGCTCTGCCCGGCACCCGGGGACACAAAGCTACGGAGCATTCAAGTGACTCTCTCCCTGCTCCCGTTGCCGCTTTAATTTCAGGTCAGGTCTACAGTGAAAACCTTTGTGGTAGACGAGCTCAGAGGGAACTCCTAACCAGATGTATGTCTGTTTATCACATTCATAGCTCTGGCTTCTGCTTTTGGTCTTCAGAGTAAGGCAAAAGCAAACTCAAATGAACAAATAAACAAGGAAAAAAAAAGCCAGCCGGATACTTAAACAGATCCATTCTCCTCCTCCACTGCCTACAAAGGCTATCCTTTTTCACTTGACAGCTCCCAGCATGCTTGGCTGCTCCATCCATTTTGAAGAGGTAAAATGTTTTGTTTTCTTCCTTCCTTCCTTCCTTCCTTCCTTCTTTCCTTCCTTCCTATTTTTGTTTATTTTTTTGCTTTGACTACTGAACTTGCAAATAATCCTCTTATCAAATTTTAAACTCCTATCATTGCATCTCAATGTGTCATTTCACCCAGCTGTGTTTACAGACAGAGGAGAGCTCTGGCATTCGTGGCTGAGAGTGCCTGGTAGGACACCCCCTGTCCTGGGAACTGCCCATGGTGATGCTCTTAGTGGCATATGGCAGAAATCATTTTGGGGAAGAAGTAGTACTCTCTGGAGGTGTTATTACCGTTGGTGAGCAGTATGTGGCGATACACACTGGTGAGATGTGCCGATACAGGATCAACACTTTGGAAACAGTGTCTAGGTGATCTGATTCTACTTTTACCCTTTAGCATTGCCAGTTGGCATATCTCCTGAGGGCCACTGCACATGGTTCCGCCACTTCTGACTCTAATCCTCACCCTGACCTATGGTTCTTTGCCAAATGTAAATGGATAACCTAATAACAGAACTACTAATTTAACTGGTTTAAAAATATGCTGGGTCCCACCTTCTTTCTTTTGCTCTCCAAATGTTACTGAATGTGACACCCTGGTCCATGTGAGATGGGCCTGGAGTTCACGTAATACCCACAGCAGCAGTGAGTTTGGACTCCTGCTAATTACCCCTTGTGTTGCAGAAGCAGCAGGACTACACCCCATCAGTCACTGTCACAGACCCGTTAGCGCGGGGTAGGCCTCTTCCCAGGGGTCAGCATCTCAAGTCTGCCTTAAAAAGTAGGTTGAGAATTTGAAGGAGAGTGAGGAAGGGGATATGGGAGGATTTGGAGGGAGGGAAACTCACAGAGAAATACTGTAATTAAATTACAACCTCAAATATAAATTTTTAAGTAGGTCAAATTTTCCATTATGAAAATACATGTATTTATAGAAGAGAAAACAACGAAAAATGTTTCCAACCATCATTAAAGTTTCGTTCCCTGTACTGGCTTTGTCAGCTGGATGAGGCACTACTTACATAAGGTCCTAAGAGGCCACTGCCAACTCAAATCAAACAATCAAAAGTTGTTCAGACATGCTACAATCTGTATAACCACAGAGGTTAGGTATAGAGTAAAGGACTGGCGGATGGGGATGATCCAAGGAAGGGTAAATAGAGTACATAGTTAGGGTAAGATGGAGGGGATGATCCAAGGAAGGGTAAATAGAGTACATAGTTAGGGAAAGACGGGGGGGGGGGGGAGGCTGAAGCAGGGGAATTAAACAGGGAAGAGAGGCATTAAATGAGGGAACACAGGGCGAGACAGTTAGCTCTAAGGGCCATTGGGGGGTCATATGGAAAGAGAAGCTTCTTAAAATATACTCATATATGAAGAAAACATACATGCAGTCACCAGATTACAGGGGAGACAAAGCCCCAACTAGATTCTCTCTCCCCCAAGTGAAACCTCCAATGCCAGAAAGTTGTTGGCCAAAGAGATGCCATGGAAACTGCCAAACAACTCGGGCTATTGCCAAGGTTACTGGTTGCTCCCCACAAACTGATGGTCAGGCCCTACTGCTGGAGATGACACTTACAGATCTCGTTGAACACAGAGAAGTTAAGTTGGTGCCTAACTAGAACCTTCCCCCACTCCACTACTGACTATGCTCATGGTACTAGAAAGTACTCTGCACACCACCAGAGGAGAAAGGTGGACGCTAACCCAGCTACACACTCCTCCGTGTACAACAGAGACCTGACTGCATGATGTGCTGGTGCAATAGTGGCCCCGATGTTGCGGGGGTAACCAACCACTCTCTTCTGGGATGTAAGGCCCACCTCATGAACTGGAACCCATGCCTGACACTGCTCAGGTAGCCAAGAATCAAGACTAGATAGGCCATGGACCTAGAGGAAAACCAAATATTATTGTTCTGCTAAAGTGATATAGCAATTAAACGACTCCTAATGACATTCTGCTGTACCCATAGATCAGTGTCTCACTCACAATCAGCACAGAAGCTTCCTCCAGCAGTAGGTGGGAACTAACACAGAGACCCACAACTGGACAATGTGCAGAGAGTGAGAGACCTTGGAACATGCGATCCTACATGGGATGTCTTACTGGGTATATAAACCATGTGTAAGGGCAGGCCCTATGACCCAATGTAAAAGCCCAAAACAAAAAGAACTCAGTGGTATTTTTGTAGATTTTATCTCATTGTGCTTTGTTTAGACATGTAAAAACTCTTACTAGTTTTGCCTGTATGTTATTGTTTCCTATTTTTTGTTTTTAATGGGTTTGTGTGTGTGTGTGTGTGTGTGTGTGTGTGTGTGTGTGTGTGTATACGCATGCTCACATGTGTTTCTTATGTTTTTTTCTTTCTTTTTTAAAAATAAAAAACTTTGTTTTCTAAAAAAGAAAGAGAAAGAAGGCATGGGCCTAGGTGAATGGGGAGGTAGGGAGGATCTGGGAGGAGATGGGGAGGGGAAACTGTGATCATAATATATTGTATGGAAAAACATTATTTTCAATTAAAACATTGACTAGAGATAATAACTGCTTATATTTGGTACACAGCATCCTTTTTCCATATAAATATACAGAAGTGTTTTCTAGACATAACAGGACAGCATGCACAGGGCCTGCAGAGGTTCCAGCCAGCCAGAGGCTCCCCTGTGCTAAGAGAGGGAAGTGGATACAAGCTCCCATCCCTAACCAAGAAGTTTTCTCCCATGTATTTTGGACATGACCTCACAGAGCCTTTTTTCATTCTAATCATGAAAAGTTTGGGTTGTACTAAAAGCAAAGTATCACAGATAATCTCAAAAGTCTGTGTTTTCAACCTAAGATAATTCCTTCAAGGGAAAAAAAAAACTGTAAAGCAGGATGTTAGGAAGGGCAAAGGCATCACTAAATTAAGATGCATTTACATGACCTGAAAAATAAAAGGTCAGCGGGTCAGTGAGGAGTACCGTTAGGAGTCACCTTTACAGGAACAGGGTCATAAATACACGGTATTCTGTACCTTGCTAGTTTTACTCACTATACACAGAACATAATTATTTCACATGCTATATGGTTTCACACTATTAGGTATTATTATCGATTAACCATTACATTATTGTTTTTGCAGTATTCTATTTAATTAATAGGTAATCCTTACACTTTCTAATAATGAGTAAAAAGCTTTCTCCCCCTGGGCATGGTGGAGCACACCTTTAATCCCAGAATTTGGGAGGCAGAGGCAGGTAGATCTCTGAGTTCAAGGCCAGCCTGGTCTACAGAGGAGTTCTAGGACAGCCAGGGCCACACAGAGAAACCCAGTCCAGGAAGCTTTGCCCCAAGCCTCTTTCTTCAAGTTTAAGTCCTTTCGTGAACAACTCTAGGAAGATGGGGTTTATTCAGACCACACAGCTACTTCTATTTTTAATGGCACATACATGGACTGATTTTAAACTGGTTTTTGAAACAACTTTATTTTTTCCAAGAAAGAAATACTGAAGAAGAGAAGGCTGTTTAGTAACTTCTCTTTGTACGGAAATGAAAATAGCCTTGTTTTGAGGGAGACGAGCATGACTGGACCAGACCTGGGGATACACTTGGTAATCACATACTGTACTGTGAGCTGCTCCCTGGGTCAATAACAGCCCTTTGACTTCGGTCATTCAGAGCGTAATGACACACTGGATGGTTTTTACCTATTGGGTGTGCAGTTATTAAGACGTCGTGGGTTTTAAGGAGCCTATTAGGACTCACTCAGGATGCTAGAAACCAGTTCTTTCTGACTGCTGGATTGGTGAACTACTTCTTAGTGCACAGCCACCGTGTTCCCAGGGCTCCATACATTCTGAAACGGACACAGATGAACAAACCCAAACCAAACCAAACAACTTTTGCAGCTTGATGTCTGAGGCTTTTCCAACTATAACAAGAGCCCAAACCAGAGTAATTGTATCAATATACACACTCCCCGCCTCTATCCCACTATGTCCCTTCACAGGGAAAAGTAGAATGAAAATGTCTTTATCTATCCTTTTCACTTTAAGGACATTGTAATGGTCTGAAAACATGTGATTAATTATATATAGAGAAGCCAAAGATTCTGCCTATCCTCTCTCAAGTGCTAAAATACTAAGGCCACAGCTCCCCGGCTAAGGGAGGGGATGTTCTTTTGGCTACAGTGGGGTTGCTCATCTGATACTTTTTAAACAGAACTGAAAAAGCATGCCCTCACAGAGCCCCGTCTTCATTAGAATCACAAAAAGTTCTGTACTAAAGGCAAGGTGTAACAGACGATCTCAAAAGTTTACTTTCAACCAAAGACAATTCCCTCAAGCAAAAACTGCAAAGGAGGATGTAAGAAGGGGCAAAGAAATCACTAAATTAAGATGCATTTATATGACCTATTAAAAAAAAAAAGTCAGGGGAGCAGGGCAGGGGACTGTTAGGAGACAATAACTGACTTGGGCAGGGTACAAATTGCTACTTGCTCGAGTCTACAGAACTCGAGAATTTCAGGAGGGCAGAGGAGCCGAGGTGGCTTTGGACATGTCAAGTGGATAACTCAACTCTGAGTGGCTCCTATGTACACCACTGGGTTATTTGATACACAAAGGAGGGTCAAGCTGAAGCAAGTCCCTATCCTGTGCCTCCAAGGGAGAGGCACAGTGCGTCCTACTGGGCGTGTGTCCTCCTCATGTCTTTCTGTGGGGCCATCTGTGTCTGCTGACGGACTCCCCACATCATACTACCCACCAACTTTTCTCTTCCAGTGGAGACGAAAGAGCTGGGAGAATAGCTCAAGTCACACTTTGCCCACAGCCACCTCTCTTCTGACAAGGGTTCATGACAGTGACTGATCTAGTCGGCAGTCTGTGATGTGGCGACCATGGGCTAGCATTCAGGTGGCTCTGATGAGGACGACTGGGAGAGGAAAAATCTATTTAGCACCACCACCCACTACAACACATCTGATAGCATGTATCACCTCTTTCGTCTTATTTCTTTGTATCCTCAGTTAAAACTGGTGCCTGGAACTGCAGAGATGGATCAGCAGCTCCACTTGCTGCTCTTCCAGAGAACCTGAGTTCTGTTCCTAGCACCCACATCAGGCTGCTCAAACCTACTTGTAACTCCAGCTCTGGGGGATCTGATACCCTCTTCTAGACTCCATGGGCACCTGCATAGATGTGACATACACTCACACACACACAAATAAAATCTTTAAAACAACAACAACAACCCGGTACTATCATGGTCAGGACACTTCAGTGGAAGAGCACTTGCTTTTAGCATGGTGTGAAGCCCTGGGTTCCATTTCTAGTACAGAAATCAAAACCCCAAACAAACAAAAAACAAAGACAGGCACTGACTTAATTACTGAATTCAGAAAAATCAATGCAGTATTTCCCAGGTTAAATATTAATGACCAAAAGCAATCCAGAGCCAAGTCAGGGTTAGAAAGGACTTTCAGAGGTCATTTATCTCCTGACTTCAGAGACAATACTTAAAAAATTGCAGATAAATATAAATCCAGGTTTATGTGACTGCAGGGAGAGAACTTTACATTTTTCAGTATCCCTGTTCCCCTTTTCTGTGGTACTTTTCTTCCTAATAGCTCATGCAGTGGACATCAGAATTTCTTCAGAGGCTTGTTAAAACAGAGCCTGGACTCCAGCCTCACCACTTCCGGATCGATAGGTCTGGTGGGCCTGAGAACCTGTGTTCCCCACCACTTCCGGATCGATAGGTCTGGTGGGCCTGAGAACCTGTGTTCCGCACCACTTCCTGATCGATAGGTCTGGTGGGCCTGAGAACCTGTGTTCCGCACCACTTCCTGATCGATAGGTCTGGTGGGCCTGAGAACCTGTGTTCCGCACCACTTCCTGATCGATAGGTCTGGTGGGCCTGAGAACCTGTGTTCCCCACCACTTCCGGATCCATAGGTCTGGGTGGGCCTGAGAACCTGTGTTCCCCACCACTTCCGGATCCACAGGTCTGGGTGGGCCTGAGAACCTGTGTTCCCCACCACTTCCGGATCGATAGGTCTGGGTGGGCCTGAGAACCTGTGTTCCCCACCACTTCCGGATCCATAGGTCTGGTGGGCCTGAGAACCTGTGTTCCCCACCACTTCCGGATCGATAGGTCTGGGTGGGCCTGAGAACCTGTGTTCCTCACCACTTCCGGATCAGATCGATAGGTCTGGTGGGCCTGAGAACCTGTGTTCCCCACCACTTCCGGATCGATAGGTCTGGGTGGGCCTCAGAACCTGTGTTCCGCACAGGTTCCCAGGCAGCACTGGAGTTGACAGGTCGCAGCCACACTGTGGCATCACTGTACCTGAACTTTACATTCCAAAGGGCAGCAGGCACCAGCTCTTCTTCGTTATCCTTTGGATCAGCGCACTTATGTACGGTACAAAAATGTAAGAGTCCCTCGGGCGTTTTTCTCCCTTCCAGTCTAAATCCTAGAAGTCCTCTAACCTCTTATTGTAGCTATCATTTCCAACCCTTGATTCTTTTTTCTGTTCTCCTGAGGTTCTTGGTTGAATGTCTCCAAGTTTCTTTCTGACACAGAGCCATAAACAAGACCCAGAACCGAGTCAGGGACCTGCTAGGGCTGGTGTCGAGAAGTGAATGACTCAGACCCAATCCAGTGCACATTTATCAGTCTTTTGTATCCAAGGCTGCCCTGTTAGCATCCTTTGTCATGTGTTTCGGACTCTCTGTGGGCCGCAGGAGGGTTTCACAGACCTTCAGGATGCTTATCTTCTGAGAAACCAGACAGATGACCCAGCGTTCTAGGGCAGAATGGGCCCAGGTGTCATTGAGGAGAGAAAAGTCTAACCTGGAAGTCAAGGTCAGATTTCCAAGTCTAAACAGCTTAACAGAGGAGACCGCTTTTCACTCGTCAGACTAGATCTGAGGCCACCACCCAACAATAGCTTCAGGTGAGGTGAAACTTCAATGCCTCCTTTGGTGGCAGTGATTAGGACTGGCAGTGGACAACTGGGCTCCGGGCTGCCTTACTTATCCCCAGCTGCCGCCTAGGGCAAAGCCGCACCAGGACACAAAAGCCCGGCCCAATCCTATGCTGCAAATGCCCCGAGAAACCGAACGCTACTGTGCTCTCCATACACCCCATGCTCTCATTTCCCACTTCTCTCTTCTCGTATTGTCTTTTCGCCCATTTGTTTACTGCATGTCAGGGCCCCCATTTTTGGCACCGCCGAGGGCTAGCACGTGAGCTCTCTGCACTGTGCTCTCTTTGTGTATTGTATGTGCTGTGGAGGTGCTTAGCACACAACAGCAGCGCCAGTACTTCCCAGAAACATCAGCATTCTTCCCGGCAGTCGGCTATTGACTGCAGTCAACACAGGCCCAACTGAGGGCTCCACTCGCTTGGTCCTCTTTCATTTTAGATAACATAGCTGAAACTAGGTACACCACAAACAGTTTTTCTGCCAAATCGCCTTTTCAAAGAGAATCTTCCAGGGATGTAATCACTGAGCAAAGGCAACCGGTTACAGAATGCAGTTGCCTATATCCACGCAGACAAGCTACTGCTTGATTTAAGCCCTTGTGTGGGGTTTGGAGAAGCAACTCAGAGGGTGAGTGCTTGGGAGTATTTGAGGCACTGGATTCTGTTCCCATCCCCACAGGAGCCAACCAACCAGCTACACAAACAGAGAGCACGTGACTGGAGGGGAGCCAGACAAAAGGCTGCCCGCTAAGTTTCTCAAAGCTGAAGGCTAGATACTCTGTAATTAAAGGAACTGCAGAGTCAACCCACTGCCTCAGCGGCGGTCTCAGCAAAACCTCTGTGCAGCAAGATTGAGAGCAAGGGAGAAGATGAGCCGGCAGGAGGCTAGTGAGAGCAGCTCCCACAGGAACTGTGGGCAGACCTGGAGTGGATAGGCAGCCACGCATGGAGGTTCAAGTGGGGGCTCTTCTGTAGTATGGGGGCCCACATGAACCTCTGCGACCCCTTCCATTTGTGACCAGAGTTGAGCTCACTGTGATCATTCAAAGTCACAACTAATCAATACAGCTTCCACTCATGAGGGAGAGATCTCTGATAAGTACCCCTTGATGGGACCCCAGGGGATACACCAAGTACTGAAAAGAATCATAGAACCAGCCACCACCCGAGACCCAGTACCGCAATGTGCACAATCCCACGTTGAAGAACCTAGTGCACTCTCACCACACAGAAATCACCAATGCATGCTCTGGAAGTGTCTATGAGCATTTTAACAGTTTACCCCAGAACACATGCTTCCCACTAACAGATAAACCTCTTTATGGTACATTAAAAATGGATAAATACTAATCAGCTTTTCTTTTGGGCAGGATTAAAAACTACAACGATCAAATTAATTTTAGCTTGAAAACTCGCACAACTAGAGGACACCATTATAAACACTTTGCAGGGGTCCCAGTGGCTTCTTGGGAAGGGCAAATGTAAGGTCAAGGGCTGGAGCGTTCTTGTGATGACATGTGCATCATGAAGCATCTGCCGGAACAGAGCCCGTTCTGCTCAAGATGACATTAGTGACTTTTCTATTATAATTACAGATTTCTCTCTTGCCCTGAAAGCTAAGCTTCAAAAAATGTTTCTATCTAAAAATAGCCTGGGAATTCAGTGCTATTTTCAATTCTTACATTCTTTTCCTACAAATGCACCGCTGAAACATTTCCCTTCATTGTTGACACCTTCTGTCATTTGTGTTGAAAATCAGACAACACAGAACAACAGAGAAACCTTGAAGTAACATTCTGTGAACTGGAAAAATGACATTCTCAGTTAATCCTGGGTTTGTCTCCCTCTTTGCTTATAGATGGAGACGTGGGAGCACAAATGTTTCATTAAAAAAAAAATTCACATTCCTAAAGCGGGTGTCATTTACATGTGAACCCAGAGGGAAATGTTTTTCTGGTTCTGTGACAGAAACAGTCACAAGTTGCTTGACTTGAAGTCATTCTTCTTTAAGTGTAAACATAGTCAAAGCAGGCAAGGTGACTTGGGTTTAATTGAAAGGAACACTGAATCCTCCATTTGCTTCAGTCTAGACTTAAGTTGGGACTGACCAAACTGAGAGCTTTAGGTACTATTGATAACCAAGTCAACCAGAACATGCTTTAAAGCACCCTCTAAAACAGTGCTTCTCAACCTGTGGGTCGCAACCCCTTTGACAAATCCCTAGCTCCAAAAATATTTACATTACAATTCACAACAGTAGCAAAATTACAGTCATGAAGTAGCAAGGAAAATAATGTTATGGTTGGGGGGTCGCCACAGCACCAGGGACTGTGTCAAAGGGTCACGGCGTTAGAAGGTTGAGAAGCACTGCTCTCAAACTTCCTAAATGAGTTTTTTATAGTTATTTTCCTTAGGAGTAGAAAGGTCTATTTTTAAGCATAAGCTTTTCCTTTAAAAAGATGCTTTCCATCTATACATTTGGCAAGGCAACACTTGATAGTCATATCCACTTGAGAGGGGTATAACAGGAATTAACTTTTAGCATGTTTCCCCCAACAGTTACTACCAGAGAAAAGAAAGCTTAGAGACACACTGTGACATTTCTGTGTACAGAAACCATTTCTACCAATCTAACATTTTAACATTCAAAATAAGGGCTAAACCACAATTAAAAGAAGTAAAAATAAGTGAGAATCAAATGCTCTCTCCAGGAAAAGCTGCTTAAGTCAGGGTGCTCACAGCAGTCCACATGTAAAGAAAACGCTGTGCCACTGTCCTGCCACGAACCGGCTGAGCATTCACACTAGAGGTCCCGAGGCATATAAAATTACCATGATTGTCACTTGAGGAAGATTTAAGGTACAAAGAACAAAGAGAAATGTTAAAAGTTCCCAGAGTACTCACGAGTAGTTTGAAAGGAAATCTGAGCCACAATTCTTCAAAGTCTTCTCTCTCGGTCATAAACACAATCTGAACTCTAAAATAGATACCTATCGCATTAGGCCCACAAGTCACATTTCAGCTCACTAACTCCTACTTGGGTACAGTTTTACAACTCATAGAACAAACGCTGGCTAAAATTAACTGCAGCCGAGCAGCAGGCAGGAACAGGCTGGTTTGCATCATGTGGGCCGGGATTTATTCACTAGGACAACACTGGTGTCCTCTTTAATGGGACTCTGGCCAAGGGGTGTGCCCTGCTGAACAATGCACAGCATCATGATTACGCTAATTATTGAATTCAGTTGGCTACTACTGACTTGAAGTCGGTTCTGCAAGTACGGACAGAGGAAGAGTAATAAGGTCTTTTCCATAACAGGCAAGCGATGGGAGTTCAAGCACATTCGGAGCACACAGCTTAGGAGCAAGGTGGCAGCATTGCCTGCTCCTCCTGGGACATCTGGTGAGTTTACTTGCTTTCTGCTTTTCTTCTGTACTTCCCAAGGAGGTACTATGAGGACACATGGTCACTTACAAAACAAAACCCACAACTGAGAGCAAACACCTCCGAAAGTGCATGTCACCGTGTGCCTGGCTACAACTAGAAAAAGTGTCCTCTTCTGGAACAAATGATCGTTTTCTAAGCACACCGAAACCCAAGCAAACAGTTCAAGACGCCAAGAACACAACCAATATTTAAAAGAAAAGTACAACACAATGCATTGTTTAAAATAAAACACAAATGCTCTTACCAACTACAACTTAGAACAAAGGCATAGACTGTGTAGTGTCTACCATGGATGATTCAGACTGGTTCGCTTCAGGCATTTCAGTTCCCATGGCATACTTTGCCCTGAATTGATACTTCATCAATCAAACCTCCAGTCACCTTCCCTTCCAACAGATACAAAGTAACTTACTTCCCCTTCCGACAGATACAAAGTAACTGCCTGGAAGGCAACTGGATTACATCACCTTCCTCCAAAACCCTCTATGATCCGACTCCATATTAACAACACGCCTAAAATCCCACATATCTTTTGAGACCTATTGTTTTCCTAATTAAAAAAAAGTCATGTTAGCTTAGACTTCAGGGGATTTATTGTACTCAACACTCCAAACCCAGGTCTAGTTTAGAGGCTTCTCTATAACGATGGTTCTCAACCTTCCTAATGCTATGACCCTTTAATACAGTTCCTCATGTTCTGGTGACTGCCAACCATAAAATTATTTCGTTGCTATTTCATAACTGTCATTTTGCTACTGTTATGAACTGTAATGTAAATATCTGATACACAGGATATCTATTATGTGATCCCCGAAGGGGTCGCAATCCACGGGTTGAGAACCGATGCTCTACAGCATTTTGTCTATAGCATGGATCATCAAAACACAACCAAACTCTTAAAGAGCACAGCCCATCTGTGACAGGCATGCCCAGGCTGCCAATGGTTAGCTTTCGTTGGCATAAACTGCTAACTGCTAATATAATCTTCCTCATGTTGTTTATAAAAATTGCTGGCTGCGTACCTGACATTCTATCCCTGCGCCCAACCTAGGCTGGCAGGGAGGACACATCTAGCCCTCCATAACGGCAGCTGGCGTGTGCTCTAGGCCATTTCACCCAAAGCTCCTAGAGGTGGACAATGCCATCCCGTAAGGAGAGAAAATACGTTCTACTAACCAGAGGGCTAACCTCTGTAATACGATTCTTCTCAGCAAACTTACTCTAGAATTTTCAATGCCAAAAGAGGACACTGTGAGGCTAATTTTGACAAAATTACTATTATTAAAAAATGCCTGTGTTCAGTAGCAAGATTTCTTAGCAAAAAAAATTTTTCTGCTCTAATCTAGTAAAAAAAAAATTTAAAAAAGCTGAATTGACCTACACATTGGATTCTGCACTGTAGAAGACACAGATGGCATTGTAAGGTCTATTTGAATCAAGAAAGACTTCGAAATTTTCTGGTTCCTTTTATGTCACATACAGTGAGTCTGTTGTTTCCCTTAACAGCAACCACACCTGTTAGAAAACACAAGAACCTCCTGGACGGTGGTGGAGCACGCCTCTGATCCCAGCACCTGGGAGGCAGAGGCAAGTGGGTCTCTGTGAGTTCGAAGCCAGCCTGGTCTACAGATGAGTTCTAAGATTGCCAAAGCTACACAGAGAAATCCTGTCTTGAAAAACAAACAAACAAAAACTAAACAAACAATCCTCCCCCCCAAAAAACAACCAAACCTCTGAAGAAAACAGTGCATCATCCTCTAATTCACTTTAGACTCATATGCTTCCTCTTCATTAGTGAGAAATCTGTGTGTTTCTTGTAGGTCTAGAATAGGTATACTGAACCCTTGACACTGAAGTACAACATTGTTATCTACCAAGTTCATGCTAGAGATTGTGCAATCAAGGTACAATTTTTTCATTAAAAACCTCATATTTTTAAATAAGTTTACAATTTTGTATTGAGCCAAACGCATCATCTTCATATTCATAGAGCTTCCTGGGCTGCATCTGTCCTCAAGGATTCAAAGACTAACGGTTTTGAATTCTGAACCTCTAAAACAAACAAAATGTCCTGTATTTGTTGTGTACTTTTCTGGAGTGCTAACTTTCTTTGCTGTAATTTTATGAAAAAGGGGGGTCTGTGACCCCAAAGAGTGAAGAGCACTAAGGCTAGCCTGGTGGTACTGAGGGAGAGAGTGAAGGCTGAGGAAAACCAAGGAATAGACATGCAGCAGACACAGGGGACCACTGAGAAAGGGTTAAAAAATGAAATAAGCCCAAAGAAGGGGCTTCTTCCTAGGTGTGGTATTCGGTTACAAAACTGTGGGGCAATGTTGGTGGGTGCCGATTCTGGTGCTCTGTGGGGACAGGGATAGAAGACAAAATCTAGGCGATCAGGGAATTCACATTTTAGCATCCTGTGATGTTACAGGGAGCCGGGAACACACAAAGGACACAACACAGCCCAGTTCTTAAACCAAGATTATTTCTCTGATGAAATTTAAAATTTAAGATCCAGAATAAATGTACATGCTGTATTGTATTTTGGAGCCCTCAATGAGTCATAGATTGTGAAAAGGTGAAATATTCCAAAATATCTAAAAGTGATATCTAGACAAAGTGACGAGGTTTTGATTCTGAACTCTTTACATCTGGTCTAAATATTGAAAGTGGTAGAACAGGGGAAGTTTTCAGGGCTTTCATCATGGTTCCCAGATTTTCAGAGGATTATACAAATCATCCAAAGCCTTAACAAACTGAATGCTTAAGAAAAAAAAAGTACCAACCCATTAGATAGGGAAGAAATTCACTGGATGGAAGCTCTGGATTAAAATGTGAGTAAGGTGCCACCTCTGGGCTGTGTGAGCGCAGGGACTTAGCTGACCTCCGTGTCTGCATCCTCACATGTTAAATGGTGACAATAACGCTGACATCAAAGGACAGTTGAGAGCTCCCTGAGATGACTGCACACTGGTCCCCAGGTGCTTTCAGTAAGGGGCTGTGGTGTCCTGCCTATGTCACATCAATGGAGCACCCGGGAAAGATCAATTGGGAACTTAATGAGTGAAGATCAAACGCTCCACTTCTCAGGCTCCAAGCTGCACAATAGGAAAAGTTGAAAGGAATTTCAAGTGATTGCTAAGCATTCCGAGGAAACCTGGGGTGTGCAAACGCTCTTTAAACCCTGTCACTGCAATAACCTCTTTAATTTCCCTCTATTAGCTCACCCGCGTGCCCAGCCTCGGTGGAATGCGAATCTGGGATCCTGGCTAGACAACGCACTGGGACACCGAGCAGCAGACTGTTGTCATGGTGTCTCTGCTCACTCCAGCCTCACCACTGGCAGTCCCTTCCCATGCTGACTCGGCCACCAGGACACTAGCAAACAGCACCCAGAGCCTTGTTTTTGAGATGACATACCACTCTTTAGTCCAGGCTGGCCTCGAACTTACAATCCTGGTGTTTTAGCCTCCCAAGGGGTGGAATCACCAGTACTTGCCACCAGAACCAGTGTATTAAGTGTCTCATCTTGCAGCAAAACTCATTAACACATATATTTCTATCCTAGCCTTCCAAATGATCATGTTAGTTTTAGCCACAGAACACTTTGGCAATGAGTTAAGAGTATCATTTATATACACACAAACACAGAACTCTAAAAGATTAAACAGCCTTTCTTCACCATTCATTTTCCATCAGTTAAAAAAAGGGATGAAAAAACTAAGGAATTCAAGACAGGTAAAAAAAAAAAAAAGCAACCTCTGATAAATAGCGAGTTCATCGTTAAGGCTGTGATGTGATTTGCATCGGGTCTTTGAGAGTGAAGGCAGCATCATAACTGCTGGTATTTGAACACTTATTTCATCAGTTGTTCTTAAAACTTTTTATAGGCTGGGCGGTGGTGACACATGCCTTTAATCCTAGCACTCGGGAGGCAGAGCCAGGTGGATCTCTGTGAGTTCGAGGCCAGCCTGGTCTACAGAGTGAGATCCAGGAAAGGCGCAAAGCTACAGAGAAACTCTGTTTCGAAAACAAACAAACAACAAAAAAAAACTTTTTAAAGCAATTGATGAAAAGTTTTACTCAATCTTTCTTTTACCTACAAAAATGTATGCAGTGAAAATATTTTCATTATAATACCTATGTATTTCATATTTAAAATTTTTTTCAATTCCTTGAGAATTTCATATATGTATACAATGAAATATGTTCATATAGAGGTTAATTTTTTTAAAGTTTGGTTCTTTTTTGTTTATTTGTTTGTTTTTGTTTTTTAAGACAGGGTTTCTTTGTGTAGCCCTGGCTGACCTGGAACTCACTGTGTAGACCAGGCTGGCCTCAAACTCAGAGATTGGCCTGCCTCTGCTTCCAGAGTGCTGGGATCAAAGGTGTGTGCAACTATAGTCTGTTAATTTTTTAAAAGTATACTAGAATTCAGTTGGGACATTTATACCACAGATAGTCATGCACTGAACATTTTTAAGCCATTGATTCTTGCTACTTTGAAACTTCGTAGAATTTTCAAGAAGCGTATGAACAGCAAGATGCCCATGACAATTTTTGCCTTTAAGAATCATGTAATTGCCGTTGGTGGTGGCCCATGACTTTAATCCCGGCAGAGGCAGGTGGATCTCTGAGTTGGAGACCAGCCTGGTCTACAGAGTAAGTTCCAGGATGGCCAGGACTACACAGAGAAAAACTGTCTTGTGGGAAGGGGGAGGAGAAGAAAAGAATCGTATAATCTGAGTCAGGGCAATGTACATAAACTTTTACCATATAAAGGAGGAAGCATCCCAATGGGTAAGAATTCACTCCTATAGGAATGTAAGAAAAGAAGCTTCCAAGTGTGTTAATTAGAACAAGCATTTTGGAGGAAATGATATTTGAATTGAGGCTTCTACAAATAGATCAAGTTTTTGCAGCAAAATAATAAGGAACATTATGCAGAAGCTAGAAGCAGACAGAGAGACAACAGAGAGGGAGCAGTGACAGCCTGGGCTCAGGTTTCAGCCCTTCCAACTAATGCTATTTCGACCTCTGGTAAGTTACTGGAGTTCTCCAAATCTACGCCATGGAGTAGCCAATGAGAGGACGGGGTCTGCGGCAAGTGCCTCGGTCTCATCCTCTCTAAATGAGGATAATAATTAGAGACGCCGACAGTGTGATTATGAAGGTGAAATGAGCTGTCTCTGTAAAGCATGCATGTGAAGAGAGCCTGGCATAAGCACTTTGTTAAATACATGCTTACACACGCACAACAAGATAGAGAGGCAACAGATGAACACACGGACTACAGCTAGACAGACTCTCTCTCTCTCTCTCTCTCTCTCTCTCTCTCTCTCTCTCTCTCTCTCTCTCTCTGTGTGTGTGTGTGTGTGTGTGTGTGTGTGTGTGTGTGTGTGTGTGTGTAGTATCTAGGAGGGAACCCAGGGCCTTGTACATGGTAGACAAAGGTTCTATCACTGAGTTACATCTCCAGTCCTAAATAGACAGAGAGGTATATGGATCTAGATGTGTAGACATGATTTAAAAAAAAAATTTATTTTATGTGTATGTGTATATGTATGCGACTAAGGGTATGTATGTGAACCACATATGTGCAGGAGTCCACAGAGGCATTAGATCCCTGGAACTGGAATCACAGGGTGTTGTGAGCCTCCATATAACGATGCCAGGAATGGACCCTGGGTCCCCTGAGAAAGCAGCACTTAACCACTTAGGCCATCTCTCCAGCCTCATGTTGACACAATTTGATCAGAACACTACCTTGGAGTAGAATGTGCTAAATATACTTTAATGTTTCCTTCTTCTCCTTTTTCTTGCACTCAGATTATTTATATTTGAGTACAAGGCTCAAATATGTTTTCCTATTTCCCAACACCAGCTTCAGTTAGGAGAAACATGGCTGTGCCTGTTCTATTCTCAGACGGGTGGCTTCCTCCTTTCTCTTCAAGGCAATAATTCTGTACTTGGTAGTACAAGTTGCTGTGCTTGACACTGCCACACAGACACAGCATGGCCACCAGCTTCAAAGAAAGAGCATTAATGAATGGAAAAACAAACAAAGGCTTACTAAGTGCAATCGTAGTTCTATAATTTAGTGTTGTTTAGGCTAATGTAAAACAAGATATCTTAAATGGACTATAACTTAAGATCCAGAAGCAAAATCAGACATTAGATTTAAAGTCACAGTCATTCAAAAAGTAGATTAACAAAGGCTTAGTAGTTTCAGACTAATTTTACTTGGAGTAGATACAGCTTCTAACTAACATTACTCTGTGTGTGTGTGGGGGGGGAGGCGGGAAGGAGAGGGTGGAGGGAGGGAGGGAGGGAGGGGGAGATAGAGAGAGAGATAGAGAGATAGAGAGATAGAGAGATAGAGAGAGAGAGAGAGAGAGAGAGAGAGAGAGAGAGAGAGAGAGAGAGAGAGAATATAGTTCTGAAAATTGAATCTAGGATATCATGCATGCTAGTTAAGTGCCCTACCACCACACTACATCCCCAGTCCTGAAAACACTTTATTCCCCTGCCCTGAAAATAATTTTGAATGCAGTATCATTCCCTGAATCAATCTTTGTTTTGAAGATGAATATACTAAAGTTAGTTACCAAGTTCTACTAAAAAAAATCTGCTAAAAGTACTTGAAACTATCCCTATCCCACTATGCTGAAACAAAAACTGTTTTCTTGCAATCATATTTGTATCACTTATTTGCTTAGAAGCTTCTTTACACAAACACTGCAAAAGTAAACTTTACTGATCACAAATCAGACTTTATTGCTTATTTTTTGTTGGATACGAATCTGAATTTTAGCTAGACTGCTAATCATGGGTCTATGTCTCAGTTTATCTCATCTAACTACAGGGAAACTTAAGAACCAGACAACAAACCTCTGAGTTCCCAAATATTTTGGTACATTAATGCTAGACACTAATTATCCCATCTCTTCTTCCTTACTCTTTCTGGTAATGCGGACTGAATCTAAGGCCACCCCATCACTGTTACACAAATGTCCTACCACTGAGTTACATCTCAGACCTTTTTGTATTTGCAACTTTTTTTTTTTTTTTTTTTGAGACAGGGTCTCACTATGTAGCCCTGGCTATCCTGGAACTCAGTCTGTAGACCAGGCTGGCCTGAAACTCACAGAGATCCACCTGCCTCTGACTATTGCTAGGATTAAAGGAGTGTGCCACTATGCTTACCTAAGCATTTAATTTCTAATTTTTCCCTTCTTTCCTAATTTTTCCCTTCTTTTTGCCATGATCAGATATGATCTGTTTCTAACCAGATAACCTGAAAAGTGGAGGGAAGGCAGTTTAAAATCAACGTGAAACATGGAGATGGAATGTTCTAGTTATATCTGGCTATAATCCAACAGATGGCTAATGCCAGCAATGTACATGAGTGTATCCTTAGACATGAAGTACTTCATTTCAAAAGTACCCCGGTGGCCTCTCATTTCTTAAAGCAAGAACAAGAAACAAAAACAAAACAATAAAAACCCAGAGTCAGAAGGATAAGCAACTTAGCTCTAAGAACCATAATAACTGAGTGATTATAATAATCCAGGAGGTGGTTGTCATAAACACAGAATGGGTTCTTCCACAGGCACTGGTTCTCAGGAATAGTGGACAAAGAGGCCTGGGACAGGCTTGGCTGCTGTATACTACAAAATAATAGACAATTATCTAATTTAGACCTTGATGCTTTCATTGTAAGAGTTGGTTTCAATCTTTCTTTGACATCATCTTCCTCAAATTGCCAGGAGAGGACATATTTCCCAGTTCTCTGATTCTACCATCAGAAAGTTCTTGGACAATGACTGAAAATTATCCTTTTTGATTTCCTCAGTTGAGAACTTTTCATGTGAACTGCACTGGGAAAAAAAAAAAAAAGGAGCTCTTTAAAAAAGTCAGATTCCTTTAAAGCTGAAAACCATCTCTTTTTAAATGATAGATGGGAACGCAAGAGGAACACTCATACATGCCAACCATTATTTTGACTTTTAAAAAGACAAATCCTGTCCTTATTCATGATGATTATAGGAATAAGCAGCTACTTAGATGGCATCTCTACTTGCTGTTGAGCGCCAGCAGGGCTGTGGGTGTGGAGGTCACAAACTAGATCTCACTGATGCATCAGTTCTGAAACGCTACTGTCTCTCCTAAGTACTTTGTGGTGGTTCGTGTTCGTGACAAAGAATGAAGATAAAGGGCAAAAAACAACTCCAGGCATCCCACGCCAATATTCAAGAGTCTTTCTGAGATGATTTACAAAATAAGGCAGTTTCTTTCAAAATCGACTTAAAGTAATCCTGGGTAGTGGGGGAAAAAAAGGAAGAACAAAATCACATTTCCTAGTCTTTAGAATATATAGAAAAAAGGGCATTTAAGATAGCTGAGAGAAAGGTTAGTCAGCAGCTACAGCATAAAGGCCAGCGTGAGCTCACAATTACGAACACACATCTACAGGAGTCTCTATATTTGAATGTCTCAGTAACTAAACTGGAATAATCTGCCGAGCCAGAGAAACAGCTGGCCCTAGCCTCATGCTGACTCCTGATCACAGAACCCCCTGGAGAGTCTCAGAAGCATGACTCTGCTTTTAGATTCACGAATACACACACAACGCTTGGGACATTGTAAGAGCTGGTCTTAACTTTTTAGTCCCAGATGGTCAAACTTCATACTTTGATCCTTCCTGATTAAAATATTTTTATTATTGCATGTGTATGTGTGTGTGTGTGTGTGTGTGTGTGTGTGTGTGTGTGTGTGTGTGTGCGCGCGCGCTCAGAGGACAACTAGGAGCTAGTTGTGGAGGTCAACCTCAGGTCATAAGGCTGGCACAGGGGCCCCTAACATTCTCACCTGCTGAGCCGTCTTAAGCGCCCTGGTCTTTCCTTTTTGTAGAAGTACAAAAACCCACAGAAGACCACAAGCCTGCTACGCTTCCTAGCCAACTCAGGGCCGTAGCTACTTCCATTTCCCACTGCCATACGTTTTTCTAACCCTCCCCCACTGCAGGCAGGATGCTGCTTGTTCGTGGCTTATTTATATAGCCACTAGGGGAATAAAATCAACAGGATCGTATCTTCTAGGACTTCAGGGTATTCTGGGAAAGAGATCTATAAATAATTATTAATACAGAGCCAAAGAAAGGGATGCAAGTCTTCTGGAGTGTGAAGAAATTCCTGAGTCACAAATGTCCACTTAGAGGAAAAAGTAAAAATTGTTCTAGAAGAGGTATCAACACAGGTAAAGGCTGAGGCAGGAGACAGTGTGGTCTGGGAATAGAAGATGGAATAGGAATGGGAGAAGAGGTATATTAGGGTCATCATGCATGACTGCTGTGGTGTACACATACCCGGCTAACAAGCCAGTCTATTATGTGGCTCTGAGGCTCTCCACTCTGGATACACATTAAAATCTCCTGGGAAACTTTAAGGCAGAATACTGATGCTGGTTATATATCAGTATTGGTGAACTGTTCTGGGTTGGGGCCTGAGTGTCAACACTTAAAAACTTCCCATATAATTCTAGTACATGTCGGGGTGAAACCCATAAGCAGCTAGAATCAATACAACTATCTACGCAGGATAGTGGTATTAGAACTTGTTTTAAAGTAGACAGTAACAGTGCGAAAGCAGACTGAAGGGAGAGGAACTTGGGATGGCATGTGTTGATGTACAGGCTCCTGAACACAGCAAGGGAAGGGGAACAGTTAGCCATATTACTAACCTTTCATAGGTGACTAGAAGGTTAAGGCAGGTGACACAGGCATGTGTCCAAAATGAGCATGTGGTGGCGGGGGACTCTAAAGTTCTTTCAACAGTGGACACCGTTTAAGAAAGACCCTAGAGAGATAAGAGCACGGAGAGACTCCTGAGGTAGACTCAGAGGTACTGTGACTCTGAGTGATTTGCAAGGAGGAACGAGAGAAGACACCACCACTTCCGGCTCTGGAGGGGCCAAGGGCAAACATGTACTGTGCACACAGCATCAGCAGTCACACTAAGCACGAAGTATGTACGAGCTCACTGGTTTCCCTGATGTTGAGAGGTGGATTGCTCTCACACATCCTTTTCATAGCTGAGGACACGGGCATTTCAAGATGGTAGTTAACTTGTCCGAAGTCATATGGAGATAAACAGGAGACAAGGAACTTAATCTCAAGAGCGTTCTAGCTCCTGTGCATGTGGAGTAAGCTCTTTCTCTACTGTTCCTTGACAAATGTACTGTTAATTAAACAACAGAGACGGAGCGGAGCGGACAGCAGGAAAGGGCTGAGGGGCACAGGCTTCAAAGAGTTTGCTTTAGACATGATGTGTTCAAGACATTAAAAGACAGACAGACAACAGAGACTATTAAATCGGAAAAAGTCAGAGAAGAGGCCCAGAGGTGAGGGTAAGGAGGCACAGTTCCGAGGCATGCCGACATAGGGAATGATTTAGTTAGTAGTCAGGGCTTTGCATGCTTTATGGACACTCCTCCCTACTTCCATAATGCGCTTGGCAGCCTAGATCCTTTGCCACACATGCTGTACACACATCCTCTCTCTGAACAATGCACCTAGCAGCTGTGAACGTCTGCCTGCATCAGGCTGCGCACACATCCCTCTCTGAACAACACAGTAAGCTCTTTCCCCCTAACAACACGCAAACTCAGAAAGTTTCTATTTAAATATATTCCCGGTGTATCTGGGTGTGACAAATGGAAAGGCTGACCTTTCCCAAATGGTTTTGGGTCTATTCATAGTAAGGCAAAACCATCTCCTCAAAGGAATTTATGGGAGGAAAATCCTGACCTGTATTTTTTCATCTTATGCCTGTGCACAATTGCAGGTATATATGAATAAAATCAGATGCACTATGGGAAGGGACATGCACAGTAGAAAAATGATTATATGACCCAGTCTGCCAAAACTGTGAACCACCCTCACTAACTCCTACTAACAAAATCCCTCCTTCTTTTGAACTCTATAAAGAAAACCCTAAACAATAATAGGGGGCCTTGAGTATGTTCACTCATGTGACCAGCTGCTCTATCAGCATATTCTGATTTTTTTCTATTGTTTCGCTTTATTAAAGTTTCTTTGTGACTTTTGCAAATCTGCGTGGGCTTTTATTTTCAGCACCTTGAATCAAAGGCCCAGAACTTGGAAACAGTTGACCCCAACCTCAACTAGCAGTGACACTTCCACCTGACTTACTGAGTCTGCTCTGGCCATTCTGCACGAGGAGCTTCCTCCCAGACAGCCTGAATGCTGTTACGATATTTCCTTTACATCAAGGACCACACAGTCCACCACTAAATGTGGGAGATGAATTCTGAACCCACCAGCTCAGACTCTTACCCTCTCACCCCTACCCTTCGGAAACTATGAAAAGGACTAGAAACTGGGACATTCTCGGTAGCATCAGCCCCTACCCTGCTATAAGGCTGTAAGTGGGAAACACAGAGGTTCTAAAAAAAGCTTACATATAAATCTGAGAAAGTGTTTGGCTATTTCCATAATTTAAAAGATTTCTCCATTGCTTTACCTATTTGATTCAACAGGACAGATATTACCTTAATTGAATCAATGAGTACTAGCAGCCTGTTTGTACTGGTCAGTATACAAACCTGGTATAAACCTCTGTATAGGGGCTGAAGCCTGGTACAAACTTTGTGATGGTGTTAGTATTCAATCAGAATCCAGAAGAACTGATGGGATGGAGACAGCACAACTGCTCAGGCTTCCAACAGCCCCAGCAAAGATACCACTTCACAACGGTGGTATTTCCGTCTTCACTCAGTCTTATGGCTGAAAAGATTGTGGGTATTCCTCTCTCCACAGAAACAAAAATCAAATCAAAACCACAGCACACAAGTTTCAACTAATCGTTTCAATTTTCCAGCACCTTTGAGAAATACTGGTGTTGACAATCAAGGAACCTTTGAGTCAAAAGCATTCCTTCTGTACAAGTATTTTACATATTTGTCTGTCCGTTTGCACTGTGTGTGTGTGTTATGTGTGTGTGTCTGTGTGTTGTGTGTGTGTAGTGTAGTGTAGTGTATGAGGATTGTGTGAGCATTATGAGGACAGAGGCTGGCAGTGAGGCGTCTTCCTTTCTCTATCTTTTTGAGACAGGGTTTCATACTGAACCAGGACCTTACCAATTGGGCAGTGAGCTCCAGGGCTCCTCCTGTTCCTGCCTTCCCAGTGCTAGGATAACAAGCCTGCACTGCTGTATCTGTTGTTTTACATGCGTGCTGTGGACCCAAACTCAGGTCCTTATGCTTAAATGTCAACCTGACTAAACCAGTGGTCCACAACCTTCCTAAGGCTGCGGCCCTTTAACACAGTTCCTCATGTCCTGGTGACCCCCAACCATAACATTATTTCATTGCTGCTTCATAACTGTCATTTTGCTACTGTTATGAATCACAATGTAAAGATCTGATACGCAGGACATCTGCTGCATGACCCCCAGGTTGAGAACCACTGAATCAAACCATCTTCTCTGTAACTGTCAGTGTGCTTTTTAAGACATGGTCCCACTATTTAGCCCAGGCTGGTCTCAAACTCCTGATCCTGGCTCAGCTGACTGTCAACTTGACAAGCTCTAGAATCAAGCTCTGGGCATGTTTATGAGGGATTACCTAGATTAAGTTTAAAAATGGGGTGGGAAGACCCGCCCAGGCTGTGGGTGGTACCACTCTGCAGGGTGGGATCCTACATGACATAAACGGAGTCGGCTGCACACCGCACTCATCACGCTGTTTCTTACCTGGATGTGATGTCAGCCGTAAGCTCTCGCCACCCTAACTTCCTGCCTTGAGAGGCTGTACCTTTGAAGTCTGAGCCAAAAGCCCTTTCTCTGTTAAGTGCTTTGGTCAGGTTTTATCAGCAATGAGAAGACACTAGCCCAGTACCAGAGGGAAATAATATAAAATATGAACTGAAAGCGTCTCCAGTCACTCCTGTTTACAGCCTTTCACTCAGAATGGAAACTGCCCAGAGTCCCTACCCTTGTCATATACTGCTAGGTCTGAAGGTCACATCATATGGGAAGTTATTACCTCCCAGACCAAGCCTTCATGTGGTCGGAAAGCTCTCACACCATGATGTTCTGTCATAGACTAAGACTCTTTTGCTCTGTAATTTCCACATTTTCAAACATTGACTGAGCACTTGGGTGTCTATCAAATCACTTGTACCACTGTCTGGGCTTCCTTCCCCACAGCCTACACGGGAGGCCACACCTGTTCTTTACACCCTGTCGTTCAGGTCCATCAATCAAACTCCTTTAGCATTATTCTATCGCTATTTGTTTTTCTGCTTTGCCCACATCTAGTCTAAAATGTGGCTAACATAACTCATCAAACATGAACACCCAAACAAGGAAGCCGACAATGTAATGTAGACATGTACCAAGGATCTGAGATCATTCCATTTTCAACAGCCTCACCAGAGAGATGGCTCACAGAAGCCCGGACTCCAACATATCCATTGGTATTTTCCATAACAACTGTTTGAGATTCTGTCTCCTCTAAGCATTTCTCAACCTCTGCAGATGGTTTGACTTCAATATATTTTTTCTCATGGGCTGGAGAGATGGCTCAATGGTTAGGAGCACTTATTCTTTTTTGTTTGTTTTTGTTTTTGAAGTCAGTGTTTCATTGTGTAGCTCTGGCTGTCTTGGAACTCGCTCTGTAGCCCAGGCTGGCCTCAAACTCAGAGATTCATCTGCCTCTGCCTCCCAAGTGCTGGGATTAAAGGTGTGCGCCACCACAGCCTGGGAAGGGGACTTATCCTTGTAGTTTCTGTTCCCAGCATCCACACAGCAGCTCACAGTTGTCTGTAACTCCAGTTCCTAGGACTTTAACCCTTACTTCAATTCAGATGCACATACATACATGCAGGCAAAAAATTCATACACATGAAGAAATCTAAGAAGACACCACAGGTTGAAAGATTGCCCATGCTCACAGATCAGTAGGATTAATCCTGTGAAAACAACCACTCTACCAAGGGCCATCTACAGATTCAAGGCAAACCCCATCAAAATTCCAACACCGTTCTTTACAGAAAGTTAAAAAGAATACACAATCTTCAGCTTCACATGAAAACACAAAAAACACAGGCTGGCTAAAATAATCCTGAATAATAAAAGATCCACAAGCGGTATCACCACCCCAGATTTCAAGTTGTACTACAGTAATAAAGGCAGCATGGTACTGCCATAAAAACAGACATGCTGGTCAACAGAATAGAATTGAAGACCCAGATGTAAGTCCACACACCTCTAGACATCTGATGTTTGACAAAGAAGCCAAAAAGACAACTGCAGAAAAGACGACATCTTCAACAAACATCACTGGTCAAAGTGGAAGGTTACAGGTAGAAGAGTGCAAATAGATCTGCATCTATCAGCCTGTATAAAACTCAACTCCGAATGGATCGAGGACCTTAACGTAAGACCAGACACCCTGAAAAAGTGGGGAACAGCTTGAACTCACTGGCACACAAAAGGACTTTCTGGATAGGACACTGAGAGCACAGGCACCAAGACTAACAATCAGTAAAGGTGACTTCACAAAGCCGAAAAGCTTCTGGATAGCAAAGGACACTATTATCCAGGCAAAATGACAGGCACACAAAACAGAGTGTGAAAAGATCTTACCAACTACACATCTGATATGTGTTTGTGCCTAGAATAAAGAACTAAAGAAAAAAAATCAAGAAAATAAATAACCCAGGTAAAAATGGGGGTACTGACCTAAACAGAGAGTTTTCAAAAGATGAAACACAAACAGCTGAGAAACCCTTTAAAGAAATGTTCAACATCCTAAGCCATCAGGGAATTGCAAATTATACTACTTTGCGACTTCATTTCACCCCAGTCAGAATGGCTTAGATCAATAAAACAAATGACAGGAGGTGCTGGTGAGGATGCAGTGGAAGGGGAACACTTATCCACCGCTGTGTGAGTGCAAACTGGTATGGTCACCATGGAAACCAGTGTGGAGCATCCTCAAAAAGCTGAGAACTGATCTATCTCAAGATCTAACTACATCACTCTTTGGGAATGGCCCCCACAGGCTCATTCATATATTTGAATGCTTGGTCACCAGGGACTGGAACTATTGAAAAGATTAGAAGGATTAAGAGGTGTGGCTTTGTTGGAGTAGGTGTGGCTTTATTGGAGGAAGTGTCACTGGGGGTGGGCTTTAAGGTTTCAAAAGCCCATATTAGGCCTAGGATCTACACCCCAACCCCTACCCCTGCCTGTGGATCAGGATGGAAAGATCTCAGATATTACTTCAACACCTATCTTTGTGCCATCAAGCTTTCTGTCATAATGATAATGGACTAAGTCTCTCAAACGGTAAGCCAGCCCCCAGTTAAATGCTTCCTTTCGTAAGAGTTGCCTTGATCATGGTGTCTCTTCACAGCAACGGAACACTGACTGATGAAGGGATATACCAAAAGGACTCTACATCCTCCTACAGAAATACTTTCTCATCCATGTTCATTGCTAATCATAATAGCCAGAAACTGGAAACAGCCTAGATGTCTGCCCATCAATAGATGAATGGAAAATAAAAATGTGGTGCATCTACACGATGGAATATTGTTCAGCTGTTAAGAAAAAAATGAAATGATGAAATTTGCAGGTAAGTAGATGGAACTAGAAGCAATCATCCTGAGTGAGGTAACACAGACCCAATAAGACAAATACATTTTTTCTCTTATAGGTGGACATTGGCTCTAGAGCTTTCAATTACGCTACAATCCACACAGCCACAGAGGCTGGGTACCTAGTAAAGGGACTGGGGCAGGGGAGGATCTACCAAGGAAGAGAAATAGAATACCCTGCTTTGGAGAGATAAAGAGGAAACTAGAATAGGAGGATTATATAGGGAGTGGGGTGGAAGAGAAGGAATATGGTGAGGGACTAAAGGCTTTTTGCAAAACCACGTGGAAACTTTACTAAAACTGTTTGTCCTCAGTTAATGTTATATATTCTAAGTCTATCCATTCTACTACAAACGTAAACTCCACTTTCTCTTAGAGCTGAGCAGTGCTCATATACACACTAACATTTCATTTTCAAATGGGTTGATCCCAACTCTTTGCTACCGTGAATAGAGCAGCAAACAGAAGTCCAAATATCTCTATGGCAGGACATGGAGGTCTCGGGGTACATGTCCAGGAGGGAAATAGTTGGGTCATGCAGTAGCTCTATTTTGAATTTTTGAGGAATCTCCAAACTAATGTTCTCACTGGCTGTATTAATTTGCACCCCCACCGACAGTGTATACGGTTCCTTTCTCTTTCCACCTTCTCCAGCACTGATGGCAGATTTCTTGATGATAGCCATTCAGAATGGGTGAGGGAGGGTAAGGGAGGGGTAACGTAGGTAGGGTGAGGTAAGGGTGAAGTAGGGGTGAGGAGAGATGTAGGGGTGAAGTGGGGTGAGCTAGGGGTTAAGGTAGTATCTTGAAGTAGCTTTAATTTTGCATTTCCCTGATGGTTAGGGATAAAGAACACTTTCAAAAACAATTACTAGCCATTTGTATTATATATGTGTACATACATATTTGAAGACTGCCTACTTCAGTACAATTGCCCATTCGCTGATTAGTAGTTTTACTCCCTTGGTATTTAATTCCAGCAATTCTAGTTAGCCCCTTGTCTGAAGTGACACCTTTTGCGATGAATTAACATCAATATTTCCAAAACAATTCTATAAAACAGAAGAGGAGGAATGTTACCAAACTCCTTTTATGAAGCTAGTATTACTCTGATATTCAATCTAGAAAAAGAAAATACAAAAACAAAGTTATAATCCAATCTCTCTGATGAACATAAATAAACACACCCCACCACCACCACCAATAACAACAAAGACAAAAAATTCAATGAAATGCTTTCCAACTTCACCACCATCAAGTTGGCTTTATTCTAGAGATGCAAGGATAGTTCAACACACACAAGTCAGTAAACGTAACAATACATCAGATAAATGGACTCAACGTCCATGATCACCTTAATCGATGTGACAAGGCTTTTGACAAAGAACCCTGAAGACACAGGAAACAGGAAGAACACATCGCAGCATAATAAAGGTTATACATCACAAGCCTATAGCCAATATCACACCAACAAGGGGAAAAATCAAAGCTGAAAGTCTCAGCTGGAGCAGTAAAACGTGGAAGCAAATGGAATATAACTTGGAAAAGATGTCAAAGCATCCTTATTTGTAGATGGTATGGTTGTATAGACAAGAGACCATAAAGACTGAACCAGAAAACTCTGAAGTCTGACAAACACCTTCACCAAAGGCCAGGCTACACAGTTAACATGAAAATCAGTGTCAGTCTCCAGAGAGCACCGTGGTACAGGCTCTCACTCTGGCTCCGGCAGGACCAGCATTTTCTACTCCAATGTTCCCACAGGCCATGTTAATTTTGACCCCAGCCCCAGCCAGTCTCAGACTTCAGTGGGTCTGGCATTCTCTAGCTCCTGGCTCCAGTAGATTCACGTAATTCAAAATGTGACCAAGTTTTGGCTCATCTGGTTACCTTCATGCTCAGTGTGTGGCCCTACCCTTGGTGCTAGCCAGATGGGAGCATATGATGGCTATTCTTAGTTGTCAACTTAACCACATCTGTAATTAACTAGAACCCAAGTTGCTGGGGACACCTGTGAGGGTTTTCTTAATTAAATCATATTAAGTGGGAAGACCAATTTTTACTCTGGTTCTTCTGGATTTTCTGAGGTGGTAAGATACACTTTTAATCTAGATCTTTTGAGCCTATAAGCCATTTTAATAAATAAATCATATGGGATTTATATGTAATATATAATATTCATTTATATAATATAAAATATATATACTCATTCATTCTCTGAGTTCTGTTCCTCTAGAGAAGTCTGACTAACACAGATTTTTGATACCAGAAGTGGTCCTAGAGCAACAGAAGTATAAGGATATCTACTCTCCAGTCCTCTGTCATAACTTAGTTCAATGGGATTTTGATCGTCTATTTCTTCCACAAAATATCACATTGGTTCCCTATACTGATGACATTATGCTGATTGGGCCAAGTGAGCAGCAGGTAGCAACCACTTTGGATTTGTTGGTAACACATACGTGCGTCAGAGGATGGAAAATAAATACAACCAAACTCAAGCCACCTCAGTAGAATTCTTAGGAGCCCACTGGAGTGAGACGTGCATTGATACTCCTCCTAAGGTGAAGGGTAAGTTATTGCACCCGGCCCCTCCCACCACCAAGAAAGCAGCACAATGTTTAGTGGCCCCATTTAGATTATGGAGACGGCACATTCCTCACTTGGGTGTGTTACTCCAGCCCATATATCAAGTGACTCGAAAGCTGTTAGCTTTAAGTGGGACCTGGAACAGGAGGTGGCTCTTCCGGGCTGTTGGGCCATATGACCCAGCAGACCTGAGGTGTACTTGAGGTGGCAGTGGCAGATGGAATGCTGTTTGGAGCCCTTGGCAGGCCCCTACAGCTGAATCGCAGAAGAGATCTTCGGGATTTGGAATAAGGCTCTATCATCATCTGCAGACAACCAGTCTCCCTTTCAGAGGCAGCTATTAGGCCTCAGGGGGAACTGAATGTTTGACAATGGGTCACCAAGTTACCATGTGGCCTGAGCTGCCCATCATGAGCTGAGTGTTCCTGACTCACCCAGTCATCAAATAGGATGTGCACAGAAGCAATCCACTATCAAATGGAAGTGGGGTGTGTGTGTGTGTGTGTGTGTGTGTGTGTGTGTGTGTGTGTGAATATGATTGGGCCCAAGCAGGTCCTGAAGCCACAAGCAAGTTGCATGAAGAAGTTGCCCAAATGTCTATGGTTTCCACTCCTGTTATAATGCTCCTTGTGCCAAGCATTCACCTATAGCCTCATTGGGGTGTTCCCTATGACTGGTTGACTGAGGAAGAGAAGACTACGGCCTGGTTTACGGATGGTTCTGCACATTATGCAGGCACCACCCAGAAGTGGACAGCTGCAGCATCACAACCCCTTTCTGGGACAACCCTGAAAGATACCAGCAAAGGGAAATTTTCACAGTAGGCAGAACTTTGGGCAGTTCACATGGACATGCATTTTTGTTCAGAAACATAAATGGCCAGATATGCAGGTGTTCACTGGTTCGTGGGCTGTAGCCAATGGACTGGGTGGATGGTCAGGCTATGGGATGAACATGAGTGGAAACTTGGTGAAAAAGATATTTGGGGACAAAGTATGTGGCTAGATCTCTCCAAATGGGCAAATGATGTGAAGATACTTGTGTCCCATGTAAATGCTCACAAAAGGTGACTTCAGCTGAGCAGGAGTTCAATACGCAGATGGATGACCTGTTCAGTGAATAATCGGTCTCTTTCTTCAGCCATCCCTATCTTTGCCCAGTGGGCCCATGAACAAAGTGGCCATGGTGACAGAGATGGGGCTTATGCATGGTTTTGACAACATGTAATGTCACTCACCAAAGCTGACCTGGCTACAGCTGCTGCTGAGTACCAGGTCTGCCCAAAGTGGAGACCCACACTGAGCCCCAGATATGGCACCATTCTCTGGGGTGACCAGCCATCAACTTGGTGGCAGGTTGACTACATTGGACCACTTCCTATGTGGAAAGGAAAACACTTGGTCCTTACTAGACTAGATACTTATTCTGGTTATGAATTTGCCTTTCTTGAACATAATGCTTCTGCAAAACTACCATCCGTGGACTTATAAAATGCCATATCCACTGTCATGGCATTCCACAACACAGCATTGCTTCTGACCAAGGAATTCATTTCACAGCCAGAGAAGTGTGACACTGGGCCCACATTCATGGAATTCACTGGTCTTACCATGTTCCCTACCATCCTGAAGCAGCTGGCCTGACAGAAAGATAGAATGGCCTTTTGAGACACAGTTACAGCACCAATTAGGTGGCAACATCATGGAGAGCTGGGGCAGGGTTCTCCAGAAGGCGGTATATGCTTTGAATCAGTTTCCAATATATGGTACTGTTTCTCCAATAGCCAGGATCCACAAGGGGTGGAAAAGGGAACAGTTCCACTCACTATCACCCCTAGCGATCCACTAGGAAAGTTTTTGCTTCCTATTCCTGTGATCTTAAGATCTGCTGGCCTAGAAGTTTTGGTTCCAGAGGGGACATGCTCCTGCCAGGAGACACAGCATTCCTTTGAACTGGGAGTGCAGACCTTTCCCTAGCCACTTTGGGCTTCTGATTTCCTTAAGCCAACAGGTTAAGAAAGGAGTAACAGTGTTAGGAGGGGTGATTGATCCAGATGAGCATGGGAAAATTGGATTGCTTCTCCACAATGGAGGTTAAGAAAGATTATGTCTGGAGTGCAGGAGATCCTTTAGAGCGTCTCTTGGTGCTTCCTGTGATTAAAGTTAACAGGAAAACTACAACAATCTAATCCAGGCAGGATGACAAAGGGCACAGACCCTTCAGGAATGAAGGTGTGGGTCACTCCTCCAGGAAAAGAACCAAGACCTGCTGAAGTGCTTGCAGAGGGTGGAGGAAATACAGAAGGAGGCGTAGAGGAAGGCAGTTATAAATACCAGTTAAGTCCATGTAACCAATTATAGCAATGAGGATTACAATTGACATGAGTGTTTCGTATTTTGGTAAAAATGTATTTGTACAGATATTTGTATTTTCTTTGATTTCTTTATTATGCAATGTGGTATCAGTTAAGATGATATCAGTGGTTATCATATTTAAGTATGAGATACTAACAGAATGTCCCTTGAGGGACATTGCCACCTAAAATTTATAATGCATCTGTGGTTGTATGAGGGTTCTATCGTGTTAAGTATAATTATGACTTGGTAAAATATATAATGTGTATGTAATTGTACATGGGATAGTTATAAGTTAGGTGTAATTATAGCCTGGATATTGTTTTCATTTGGAAATTAAGCATGGCATAAGGAGATATGATTGTATGTCAAGGCGACAAGGGGGTCCTTGTAATGACTATTCTTGGTTGCCAACTTGGCTATATCTGGAATTAACTAAAAAACCACAAGCAAGTAAGTATACCTATGAGGGACTTTTCTTTTTTCTTTTTTTTTTGGGGGGGTGGGGCTGTGGGGGAGTTTGACATAGGGTTTCTCTGTGTAGTCCTGGCTGTCCTAGAACTTCCTCTGTAGACCAGGCTGGCCTCGAACTCAGAATTCTGTGTGCCACCACCACCTGGTAGATTTTTTTCTCAACTAAATCATTTGAAGTGGAAGAACCACCTTTAATCCACGTTTTTTGAGGTGCCTCCTGGTGGCAGCCTAGAACAGACATAGATGAAGAAAGCTCTTACTCTTCCCCACTTGTTCTTTGTCTCACTGGCCCGTCCGTTCTTTCACTCCTTCGGGATTCTGGCACACACTGAAGAACAGCAGAAATACTGAGTCTCACGGACTAAACAATGACTGGACTCTTGGACCTTCCGTTGTTAGACAGCCACCGTTGGACTAGCTGGTCCACAGCCTGTAAATCCCCTGTGTGTATATGTATATATTCACTCTTCAAGTTCTGTCCCTCTCGAGAATCCTAATACAGATCACATTAATGATTCTCCTTTACAACCAACACCAATCTTCACAAGTCCCCAAGGCTGCACTTCACACAGACACCCCTCTAAAAAGGTTGAGAAAACAAGACATCCAGGTAGAATCAGAAGGGGAATTCAAAACGAAAAGACAAGTCCACTTCAACAGATGTGCAAAACATGGCAAGACAGCTGAAGAATGACATAACCATCCACTATGACCCATACGCAACTGATAACTCCTACAATGGAGTCCAAAATCACAGAGCTGAAATGTCTGAGAAAGAACTGAGAGCCTCATTTTTTAAAAGAATTAGTGATCAGGGTTGGAGAGAGAGTTCAGTGGTTAAGAACACCGACTATTCCTCAAGAGAATCCAGGTTCGAAAGATAAGTCTGCTCCTACAGAAAATTGGACTTCAGTTCCCAGTTTCCACATGGCAGCTCATAACCATCTATAGCTCCAATTGTAGGGGATCCAATACTCTCTTCTAACCTCCATGGCATCAGGGATGCACATTGTGCACACATATACACACGGAGGCAAAACATTTCTATTCAGAAACCTAAAAAAATTTAAATAAAGAAATTAACAATCATACAGAAGATTCAAACAAACAGATATATAAATTAAAGAAACCTATATGAGATCTTGACAAGACAGGCAAAAGTTCAAAACATGGAGGGAAAATTCAGCCAGGAGATTGAAACACTGAAAAAGAACCAAACAAAATAGTTGAAAGAAAAGAAATGGTCAATCAAATGGAACCCACATCAGAAAGCATCATCAACAGAAAAAAACACGCAGAGGGGCACATTTCAGATATGGAGGACAAAGTGGAGACAAGAACACAAACAGGCATAGAGGAGGAAAAGGAAGTAGCAGAAATGATATTTCCAAGAAGTCTGGGGCATATTCAAAAAGCCAAACCAGAGAACTAAAGGTACAGAAGGAGCAGAGGTAAAATGAATGCAATAGAATTAATTATCTAACGAAACTACAGCTGCAAACATCCTCACCCAGAGACTGAAGCAGACATCCAGACACCAGAGGCATACAGAACTCCAAAATAGTCATGACCAGAGAAGAACCTTCACCACATATCACAGTCAAGATGTTAAAAATACAAAGTAAAGACCAATCCTAGAAGGGGCATGAGAAAATGTCAACTCACATGCAAAGCCAGAAACATTCAGAATAACCACAGACCTTCATCAGCAACCAGAAAAGTCACAAAAGCATGGAATGAAATACTTTAAACCCTGAAAGTAAATAACCACGAACCAAGAATAGTATACTTATCAAAGTTGTCTTTCAAAATGGAAAATGTCAGTTCCACAATAAGGACTGACTGTAGCCTGAGACTGTAATCTAAATAAACTTTCCTAATGAGTAAGAAGATATACTGGGTTGTGGGAGATGAGACCTCTTGTGAGTTCAGGGCTAACCTGTCTTAAAACAAAAAACAAAGGCATATAGGCATCTCATATGATAATAAATTTTAATCTATATAAACACTACTAGATATTAATACCATTTTACAGATAAAGAAACCAAGGTTAAATGTCTTATAACTTGCCCAGTTCGAAACAGGGTAGATATGATACAAATTACCATAGTTAGAATTTACATACACACTGAACATATATGTATCATATAGGTCTAACCTTGTAAGGTTTAGTCTCTTTATGAGCTATACGGTAATTTGAATGAAAATGGCCCCCACGGTCTCACATATTTGAATGCTTGATCCTCAGTTGGTGGAACTGTTTAGGAAGAATTAGGAGGTGTGACCTTGTTGGAGGAACTGTGTTGCTGGGGGTGAACTCTGAGGTTTCAATGGCCCATGCTCTCTCTGCCTCTTGCTTGTATTTCGGCATCTGCCACAGTGTACTGCAATCTTTTACTTACTAATATACCCCACTCAACTATGATATAGTTTATATAAATAACATTTATAAGTTTCTTTTTACCATTCCAATTATAGCTTTGAGACCACCTTTTACTAGTAGCTATTAAAGCTCCTTCAGCTCCAAGACACCTAACAACCACCGGTATGGTCAGAGAGGACTCAAGCAGGATATTCAGTGAGGTGAATCCACCTTTGTAGGGTTGTTCTTCCTATTTCAAAACCACCGATGTGATACGTGAGGGTTGTTCTTCCTATTTCAAAACCACCATATGTGATATGTGAGCTTTTCCTGTACACTCTAAGCATGTATAAAAAAATTACAATGAAACCCATTATCTTCTACAATTAGTAACAGTAAAGCATATACACAAGAAAAAGGAGAAATAGAAGAGATAAATCTATAAATAATGTAAGACAAAGTCTTTCCTCTTTCTTTCTTTTTTCTTTGTTTTTTTTTTGTTTTTGTTTTTGTTTTTGTTTTTGTTTTTTTTGGTGAGGCAGGCTCTCATCTTGTTCCTGGCTGGCTTAGAACTCACTATGTAGATGTAGATCAGGCTGGCCTGGAAGTCACAGACATCTGCCTGCCTCTGCTTCCTGAGTGCTGGGATTAAACAGGTGTGCTACCATGTCTGGCATTTAAGATAAAGTCTTGTTACAAGTCCTGTTTTTGTTACAATACAACCGGAGTCTGGAGATACAGACCACACAATTTATAAATTTTCCTGTGTACTAAACCAATGAGTCAGTTGTTCAAAGCATTTGCAGAATGTTACAATGTAATTACAAAATAACATAGGTTAATTATAATGAAGTCTTTCAAAATAAAAGATCGGTTGTCAGTTTTTTAAAACATAGCTTTCAGACTTAAAAGGAAATGCAAAAACACCCATAATGCACCAGTAAAGCTAATTACTAGAGTTACGGACACTTTTGTGTAGGGGACCTTTTATCTAATAAATGTTAAAGCTGTTGTGTTCACTCTTTCCATTTCTGGAAATCGATTACTAATGCAAGTTCTTTTCTCATAGTATTTATTTACCCTCTCTTCCTGTCCCCTGTGTTGACTTCAATCATGTTTTTGCTGGAAGACTGTTGAGGTTATGCTGTGCTCTGACTCCACAGAGTGTGAACCAGCGAATTTTTAGACTGGCCCTTGCCATGAGAGATTCTTTTACACTGACAGGAGAGTAACAACTGGAAAAAGATACATCAAGGACAACATGAAAGAAGCCCTCCCCTCTCTGGGGATCATCTGATGAACAGAGCGCACAAAACACAGCCCGTGAAACAGGACTTAGAACAGACGGGAGCAAAGACAAGAGCCGGGGGTGGGGGAGCAGGCTATACAACGCCATGTAACGGGGACCTCCCCTCAGCTCACTAGTCCACTTCCATTTTTAAAGAAATAAGCTTTATTCTTCTTCCATTCTTGAGGATGTGTTCTCCTTTCTTAACGAGCTGCCTCAATTTCTATTCCACGATGAACTTAACAGGAAAGACTTTTTCTTCATCTCTCCTCCCTGTGGCTGCCAGGATTTTCACCTACCTTGTGCCTCGCTTTTCAACTTTAATAAAACTGTTCTCAAAATACTTTGTTTCTATTTTATTATTATTATTGAGACTAAGAGTCCCCAGAGGAAAAGTATAGTTTCTTTGGCAATACCTGGCTGGCTCCACAAACATCACAATGGGTATGGTACCACTCAAGTTGCCCTGACTGATGAAATGAAGGATTCCTGAAAACAGAGTGCCCCCTATGAATTTGAGTGAGTTGAGGCAAACGGGTGTATTAAAATCCTACCAGGGAGGGCAGGTCCAAGAACTTACTGTATACCAGACTGAGAAAACGGGCTAGCTCTTTCATCTGGACCGCAAGGAGAGACCAGCACTCACCAGGACGACGGCCATGGCCTCCGCTCATCACCTGACACCTGGTGCATGCATCACGGCTGACAATACTGACTGTCTTAGGCCTTGCACTTTGCTTAGTCCCTCCTGTTCAAACAACCTACTCAACTGCTGACACCCCCCCCCCCCGCCCCCAATCTGTCTGACCATTCCTTTCCTGGACTCAACTCTGCAGCTTTTCCCAATCCTGTGAGCCAGAGGCCTTCCCCTGCGGCAGCAGCTTCCCCCCTGCAGCGGGTTTGGGTCCACTATCTCATCAATGCACACCCACATGCACTTCTATCAGCTTGTTTTTGAAACCACTGGGAACTCTGCAGCAGCCTTTTCTTTCTCTCTCTCTCTCTCTCTCTCTTTTTTTTTTTTTTTTTTTTTGGTTTTTTGAGACAGGGTTTCTCTGTGCAGCTTTGAGCCTTTCCTGGATCTCGCTCTGTAGCCCAGGCGGGCCTTGAACTCACAGAGATCCGCCTGCCTCTGCCTCCCGAGTGCTGGGATTAAAGGCGTGCGTCATCACTGCCCAGCCTGTACTCTGTACATGCATAGATATATTCACTGTGTGATGTGTTAGATCGCAGACCCTCTCTACATGCCTCTTTGTCTTCCAGACTATCAGACCACACCTCTTGCCCTATCGCCTGCCAAAAGAGCTGACATGGCCCTGATATGGCTAGAACCCCTGTCCCCTTGCAACTGTTAATGGTCCTATTGAGTGTTTAGCTCCCTGCCAAGAGGCTAAGCTATACAGTCAGGTGGTGGGGAACTTCCCCCTCCCCCCAAAAAGCTCTAAGTCAGGGGGTTTCAAGGCTTTCTTTCCTTCACACTACATATGGCAGCCACCTCTCCTACTGACTCTCCCCCCCCCCCCTCGCTAACTCCTTTCCAGACCCGAAGGCTTGCACTCCCCCTTCAGATCCCTCCCGCCCTTCAAGGGCGATCATGTTTCTGAGGAAGCTCTGTCTTCTAATTGCTGTTTCACTCCAAAGCCTGATGTGCACCCCTAGTCCATGGTTATAAAGCACTTACTCATTCACACCCCTCCCTCCCTCCCTCCCTCCTGATGAAGCTCATTCTGAAGAACAATTTCATGTCACCTCCTTTCTCACATAACCCTGCATTTTTTGTTCTAGCCGTGATCTGTAATATGAGTAAAGACTGGATTAAAGAACCCATGTTAGGAGATGGGAGGTGGTAGAGATGGTCAGAGGTTGGGAACATGTATTGCTCTTGCAGAGGACCTGGGTTTGGTTCCCAGCACCCACACTGACAGGCTCACAACAGCCTGTATTAGGAATTCCAGGCATTTTGACTGGTCACCATATCTCTATAAGAATATAAGTGCCATTGTGGAAAGATAAAAGCGTGTTTGTCTATGATTCTGACATGGTGTGCTTATGACACAATCTTGAAGACAAAGGGGTAATAAATGTCAATAACTCTTGAATAGTTAGAATGACAGTGCCATAAGACTAATTCTCACGTAGCATTAGTTGTCTAGAGTGCCAATCTTAATTCCTAGAATCAGAAAACACAAGAACCCCAATGGTCCAAGGACAAGTTGCTAACAACTGATTTATCTTAAATACTCAGAAAACACATCAAGAAGCTGTGTTCTGTGCAAGGACTGATAACAAATCCATCTAATAATGCCTGTCTCCTAAGAACAAAGGAAACAGGAACCCGTGGAGCAAATGCACCAGGACTGAACACTGTCAAGGAAACAGCTAAATACATAAAATACCTAAAAAAACAGACCAAACACCAAAATACCAGACACTGGACAATGGTTCACTGACAAGTACACACAAGAGATGAAGCTAGCCGGAGGTGCAGCCTAGGAAGAAGGCACAGCCACGTGAAGAGAGAGAACAGAACAAAGGGCTGGAGAGACAGCATAATAGTTAAGTGCATATACTGCTCTGGCAGAGAACCTGTTTGGTTCCTAGCATCCCACAATTACCTGGGACTCCAGCTCCAGGGGATCTGATGCCCTCTGCTGGCCTCCAAGGGCACTGCACTCACATGCACATACACGCAGATACATATACACATATAATTAAATAGAAATATAAAAATTAAAAACAAATTCTTAAAAAAAAAAGAACATGAGGATTTAAAACAGAGGTTAACCCATGGGAGAGGCAAAACACAAAGAAATTAAATTCCTGACAGATGGTAAAAAAAAAAGTACAACTGAGAACAAGTGATTGACGTAGAGTAGGCAGAGGGGGAAGAGAGGAAAACAGAGCAGGCTCCTAGAGGGGAAAATATTAAAACTAACCTAATGCTTTATGGAATTTTGCTTCACTACATTAAAAAAACCTATTCTTTTTCTTGTATTTGTCCCCATTGAGTAAAACATGAATCATAAGAACAAAAATGTTCCTTAAATTACAGAAATGTACTGAGGAAGTCAACTCATCCTCAATTAGGGTAAGGTCATAATAGGAAAGGCTGAAAATACAGTTTACAACATCATGTTGTAAGTCTGAACAACAAAGCAATTTCTCTTTGAATGTGTACAGGCATAAGAACTTAAGGACTTTCATTTTTGTTTGTTTGCTTTGTTTTTTCAAGACAAGGTTTCTCTGTGTAGCCCTGGCTGTCCTAGAACTCACTCTGTAGACCAGGCTGTCCTTGAACTCACAAAGCTCCTCCTGCCTCTGCCCCCCAAGTGCTGGGATAAAGGTGTGCACCACCACTGCCTGGCTTTGACTTTCATTTGTTAACGACACAAATGGGTTTTCTTTTTCTTTTGCACTGCCTCCCTCAAGACACTAAATGGGAAAGGTAAGAAGGTAATGTCCTATCAACAGATCAAAAACTAGTTTGAAATGTAACGTGAGGTTTAAAAGATTAGGAAGTTCGACTATCCATATCTTCTGGGATGCTCAGGATACTGGAGGGAGAGCAAAGAGATCACCAACAAAAGAGAGCAACTAAATACTGGACAAGAAAAGAGTAATACTGAAGAGTGGGAATTATTCTTTTTTCCCTTCCTACTTTGATGAGATTGGCCTCCAGCTGTTGTAAATACTAAGATGTGTAACTTTTGTTTATGTTGCATTTGTTTAACTCTGTGAAGCTGTGTTACTGTGCCTGTCTAAAACACCTGATGGTCTAATAAAGAACTGAACAGCCAATAGCGAGGCAGGAGAGAGAGAGAGAGGTGGGACTGGCAGGAGAGAGAAAATATAGAGGGAGAAATCTGGGAGGGAAGGAGGAGGACTCCAGGGGCCAGCCACCCAGCTACACAGCGAGCCACGGAGTAAAATTTACGGAAGTAAGAGAACAGGAAAAGCCCAGAGGAAAGGGTAGTAGATGGGATAATTTAAAGTTAGGAAAAGCTGGCAAGAAACTAAGCCAAGCTAAGGCAGGGCATTCACAAGTAATAATAAGCCTCCGTGTGTGATTTATTTGGGAGCTGGATGGCGGGGACCCCCAAAAGAGCTAAGAGCAAAAGAGTAAGAAAACAACCAAAAACAGTATGTTGTACCAACTTGGGGCTCTCAAATTTCCACAGGGCCTGAGAAAGCTTGAAAAGGAAAAAAGAAAAAAGAAAGAACACGACTCCTTTAAGAGGTGCTGCTGTTCAGCTGGCAGAACAGCGGCTAAATAAAAATGTCAAGCTAAAAAACAAAACAAACAAACAAACAAACAAATTCCTGTGGCAGCTCAGGTACTGGCTTCCAGAGCTAGGAAGGTTTAATGCAGTTTTTGGTCACCTACGTCTGATGGGGACGTGGGTTTTAGGCTTGGCTTTCATGACCCCAGATGCAGGCAGAGCCAGCCAAGAGAGCCACATGGAGAATCCAGGTGTACCTTAGCAGTCTAAAGTTTGCTCACGCAGTCAAAAAAGCCTAGAGATACGCAGTAAGAGATCCAGACGGCAAAACCTCTAAACAGGTTACAGTGGGTTTAACAACGTGCATAGGCTTAAGGAAAGGAAAAGGGTATAGTCACAGAAGAAAAAAAAAAAAACCAAAAAACGAACAGCTTATAAAATAAAGTCTTTAAAGAGAGAATAAAAGAAAAAAGCCACATAAGATGGGAAACACACAGGTAGTCTGGATCCTATATTTTGTGTTGATTTTGAATTTTTTGATTGTTGAAAAGCAAAGGCCAGCTGCTAAGAGACTTGGAATTGAAAGAGACTTAACTTTTAAAAAGTCAAAAAATATATTTGTCAAATGGAAATCAAAAATGCTTTGGAGTTTTGTTCCCACAGGAGATGAGAGGCTGTGTATTTCTTCAGGGTTGTTAATATGGAGCAAGTATGATCAGGAGAGACCTCCTGAAACTTGACAGGTGATATCTATCAGCAAAGGTTACTGCTGGTCTTCCCAGGACTTGGTTATTATCTTAAAATTTTCTCTCTGGGACCCTAAAGATACTTCACCCACAGACAGCAGGAAACAGTATGGAGAACACACATCCACATTCCCAAGAGGGGTTTGGGAGGCTTTTGGTTATTTGGTGGGTTATGGATGTTTGTTATCATTTAGGGGGATATAGAATACTGATACAAATTTAAAGTTATTTTTGTTACACTGTATATATGTTTCGACTCTTATCTAAAGGATTTTTGTATACTGATAAAAACATAAGGTTATTTTTGTTACAACACATTGTATGTATGTTTCTATTTTTGTTTGAGGTATTGTATTTGTGCAGTTCATGTAAAAATGTAAGGTAAAATTCTAGTTTTTGAAAGCTATTATTATAAACTATATAAGATGATCAGGAAACATAGGTTAGTGGTTAGTCATTTATAACAATCAAATTTGTAGATGTTAGGTATGCTTTCCAGATCATATAGAGATATATTTTAGATAGATGGATGGTCTTCAAACCTTTCAAAGACATACACAATGTGCCATTTAAAATGTTTTGTTAACTTAGGGCTTTTCACGACAATGATGTATATCTGCTCCTGGCGGCACCAATTTACTTCAGAGAAGATAATGAGCATTGAAGAAACTCCTTATGGAGTTCGTTTTCATTGTGGCAAAGTTAGCCACTGAGCAAAGAAACTGTTCTTGCCTTTGACTGCTGACAATGTGCTGTGCAGACTGGACATGCAGGACACACAGGAAAAAGACTGTTGAACTTTGCCAAAACAAGGCAGGATGATCCTTCAAAATTCCTGCTTCCCAGAAGAGTCTGCCAGACAGTGTGCAGGATACAGATGAAAGTGACTAACAAACTTTGCCAAAACAAGGCATGACAGTCCAAAATCCCTGCTTCATAGAAAAGTCTGCCAGATACTCTATGCTGGTAGGCTGAAGATAGATGCCCCAACATTGCAGAGGAACTTTGGGTGACTGTCTAGGCAACCAAATGTCTTTGTTGTTAGATAATATTACACCCTTCTGGGTCTTTGATGGAGTTGAAGACTAGATAGTTATAGTTAGTGTTTCTCTTAATTATGATAGAAAATAAGTTAGGTGTAAAACTTTTGATTCCCTAAGACAGGATAGATAATGCATTATTTTCTTTGAATATGCTAACTACAAATGGACTGAATATTGTAAATTAATTCTTACTTGGTAACTGTTTTTGTTGTATGCAGTTAGACTATGTTAAAGTTAAAACCATTCATTTTCATTTAGACAAAGGAGGAAATGTTGTAGAATATTAAGGTGTGTTACTTTTGTTTATGTTGCATTTGTTTAACCGTGAAGCTGTGTTACTGTGCCTGTCTAAAACACCTGATGGTCTAATAAAGAGCTGAACAGTCAATAGCAAGGCAGGAGAGAGAGATTAGTGGGGCTGGCAGGAGAGAGAAGATATAGAAGAAAAAAATCTGGGAGGAAAGAAGGGGCGAGAGAAGGTGGAGGACTCCAGGGGCCAGCCACCCAGCCACCCAGCCACCCAGCCACTCAGCCACTCAGCTACACAGAGTAAGAGTAAGATTTACAGAAGAGAACAGGAAAAGCCCAAATGCAAAAGGTGGGATAATTTAAAGTTAGGAAAAGCTGAAAAGAAACTAAGCCAAGTTAAGGCTTGGCATTCATAAGTAATAATAAACCTCCATGTGTGATTTATTTGGGAGTGGGGTGGCGGGCCCCCAAAAGAATAAGAAAACAACCAACAACATCCAGCTAACTATAAAGCTGAAGACGACTTTAAATTCCTGATTCCCCTGCCTCTGAGTCCCAAGTGCTAAGATTATTGCCATGTGTTACCATACCTAGCTTTAGAAATTGTTGATTCTGGAAAATAGAAGGAAGAATACCAAGTACATTAAAGTTCTATTCACAAAGATGCAATTCTTTTTTTTTTTTTTTTCCTTCAAGACAGGGTTTCTCTGTGAGCCTTGGCTGTCCTGGAACTCACTCTGTAGACCCAGCTGGCCTCGAACTTGGAGTTCCAACTGCCTCTGCCTCCCAAGTGCTGGAATTAAAGCTGTGCACCATCACAAATGACTCAATTCTTATTTCCAAAACTCCAAATATGATTATCAGATCTTCAGTGCTAAAAACTTGTTCAAAAGAATGCCCTGAGTAGATAAAATCAGAACTTCCAATGAAAGAGTGCATCATTATTAGGAACCAAATCACACTCTTTAGTGCATACCACACTCTTTAGTGATTATTCAATGAAAATCAATTTCTGCGGGGTGGGGGCATCAATATCCCAATGAATGGTTCCTGTTCCACCTCTTAGTCATGTGGTTTCTGTACCCACAGATAAAACTGATCAGAAGCAGATCACCAGCTACTACAGTCATGGAAATTAACTCAAATGTCATGCACCAAGTGGATGGGTTAATAAAGATATGAATGTCTAGAAACAAATGTAGAAATGACTGCAATCTTCTCACTCATTTCTACAATTATCTTCTTTCAAGCTGCTCAAAGCCATAAGTGGGTTGAAGTTGCTTCCTCAAACCCGCCTTTCTTCAGCTGTCTTTCAAATATTTTTATCAGTCAAAGGGCAATCCAGTCCATGTGCAGACATCCAATACACTACTTCCGGCGTTGAGAGACTTCCTGAAAGAATAACCCTGGTCTGTTGGTCTCTATGAGGATATGCTGAAACTAGGAATATCACTCATATTCAAAGATGATATGGGAGCCAATCATGCTGTTTTCAAGGTAAGATCCCTTAAAAAAAGAAGAGTTAAAAATAAACCAGATTAAAAACCCAAAATTCTTAACATAGCACAAATTCTCACATAAAATGGTATTTGAGCTAAAACTGAATAGTAAGTAGTATCAGTAAGAAATTTTAATTTTTCACTCCAACTTTAAAATACACTCTTTTAAAAAGGTATCATAGAGCATATAATAACAATATTGCAAATAATCAATAATTCTTGAAATTAATAAAAAGTACTAGATAAAGCTACATGGATATTCTAATGACTAACTTTTTTTTTTTGCCTATCCTAGGTTCACTCAATGACTCAGTGCATCAGAACCTTTGATTAAAAACCATTCAGGGAGGAGCCCGACATTAAGTCTAAATGCCAATTGGATAAACATTTTCTTTTTCTATTTTACGAGTGTTTGCCTGTGCATCATGAGTGTGCCTGGCACCCGTGGAGATCAGAACAGGGCATTGTGCATCAGAGCCACTGGAAATGGAGTTAACAGTTGTGAGCTGCTACGTGGGTGCTGGGAATTGAACCCGGGTTCTCTGAACATCTAAGTCATCTCGCCAGCCCCTCGATAAGCATTTCAATACAGATTTCAACTCAAACTTTCCAAGTTAGTTTCTACAATATTTAAATAGGACATGAGCTGGGAGGCAAAATGTATGTCATTGCCATACAGGGCTTCTCAAAATAAATGATGTTAAAATAGCAGCAGCTCATGTTACTTCTTTACTGGTGTGTGATAAAGCAATCCTTAGATAAACGACACATGTCACCGTGAACATGATCTCTAACACAGAATACTATACCTTTATAGGGAATGTCCAGCCCGGCGGCTACCCAGACTAGTGGCCCATGCTTCATTTAAAGGGATGTCTTCTCTGTTCTTGGACAGCAGTCAGGCCATGTGCAATCCCCTATCTATGCAGTGTTAACAATCAAAGACTGCTGATCAAGGGCCGTCAAGAAGGATACATATCTAGGCCTGGGAGAATATAATTTTCCTTTGCTATGCTGGACTTTGTTTGTTAGGCCCTCATTTAATCCCACATTTCTGATTTCATTCCAGGCTTATACCAAATCAACCTAAAATTTTACATCTTGTTCCACCATTAAAAAAAGAAAGAGCCGGGCGGTGGTGGCGCACGCCTTTAATCCCAGCACTCGAGAGGCAGAGGCAGGCGGATCTCTGTGAGTTCAAGGCCAGCCTGGTCGACAGAGTGAGTTCCAGGAAAGGCGCAAAGCTGCACAGGGAAACCCTGTCTCAAAAAACCAAAAAAAAAAAAAAAAAGAAGGAAAGAAAGAAAGTACTTGGTCAGAAGAGGACTCCTGACCTTTTGTATTGAGTGCTATCTATTGCTCAATACAAGCAGGCAGAGTGGGATCGAAATTCCACGCCAGGGCAGATAACCTGAGGACAACTTCAGTAGATTACCACAGTGATTTAAATCTAGTAGGTGCTGAAGAGGCCAGTAAACCGTAATGTGTCACTCAGTGTTATTTTATTTGGCAGAAGTATTCTAACACTAAAGTAGGAACTTACAAGTCATTGTCCTGGTAAATCATTATCCTAGAACCCAACAGCCCCCAAGTTCAAAATCTTCACTCTGCTGTGAGTCAAAATTCCGTGTCTCGACCTTCATCTTTAGTCCCTGCGATGAAATGTCTTTCGGCATTTCATTATCACCCTCTTCTTCCTGGAAAACTCTGAAGTGCTTCTGCAGGGAGTCATTGCAATTTCTTGCTACCTTGAACTGTCCAAGGATTAAAAAAAAAAAAATGTACATTTTTGTGTTCGTGTATAGGTCAGAAGACAGCTTTCGGGAGTTGGTACTCTCCTTCCCCCGTGGGTCCCAGGAATCGAACTCAGGTCAACAGGCTTGCTAACAAGCACCTTTTTACCTGTTGAGCCATCTTGCTAGCCCCTCTTTGAAACTTTTTAAAAGAACATCTTTCGGGTTGGAATGGAGATGTGACAGATCACTCTCTAAGCATGCATGAGGCTCTGATCACTACCACCACAATCAGTCAATCAACTAATTTAAAAGAACACCGATTTTTATTTATTTAATGTGTGTTGTTTGCATGCCTGGTGCCATGGAGGACAGAAGAGGCCATTGGCTCTCCTGAAACTGGAGTTACTACGCATGGGCATAAGCTGCCAAATGGGTGCTCAGAACCAGATTCCGGTCGTCCGCCAGAGCAGCAGGTGCTTATTCACTCAGCCATTTCTCCAGGCCCCCCAACCCTAGTCAAGAACACCTTTTATAACTGCAAAAATAATGTGAATGTTTAGATTGTTCAAATTATAAACTAAAACTCCTAGGCTAGAGAGATGGGCTCGGTGTTACACAAACATGGGTTCTGGTCCCCAGCACCAATATAAAAATCCCGGTTGTGAGGGATCACTGGGGCTTGCTTGCTAGTCACCAACACAGCTCTAGGTTCAATGAGAGACCCTGTCTCCAGGGAACAAGGCAGACTGTCACAGAGCAGGCCACCTGACATCTTCCTTTGGCCTCTGGGCACTGGTGCACTGATCCCCACCCCCTTACACCACACAGATAAGCAAACTCCGAGGAGAAGCTTGGCTGACCAGGGAGCCAGACTCCCTGTTGTATTTATTATGCCCATTATAATCTTGGGTAAGAAAGCTTTGCATCCACTTCCTCCTTTGAAAAATAGGATAATAACTACCTTCAGCAAAAGACTGAGACACAAATATAAATGAACATGTACAGGGGACAGGGACAGTGGCTGGCACACTTTAAGCACTGCACGAATATTACTATTATTTTTTGGAACTAAGTTTTTACATTGTTTCCTAAGTGTATACAAAGTTTGCCCAATTAATACATTACCTATGGTTCAGGATATAGTCGGTGTTTTCCCATGATAACTAGTATTTACTCAATAGGTACATACAAGCCAACTCTGTATTGACATACCAGATGCTAAGGCAATTCTTAAAAAAGTGATGTATTAATAGGTTACAGCCTTCAAGAACATTGAACTTGAAGTGAGGAAACAAGCTAATGAAACATTAATGTAGCAGCATAAGGCCATTAAGATTAAACACCAAAGGGTACCTTGTAAACACTTGACACACAAAGAGTAGTTGTGGGATTCAATTACAGAGGTGAGGCTGGAGTAGCCCTACACACAAGGGCAGGAAGGACCTAAACAAATGGAAATCGATGCATTTGGTGCAATGTTCTGGGCCCTGGGGATAAGCAACAACTAACTCAACAGAAACTGGCTTGCTGTCTGTGGGCTAAAGGGCTCCCCTACCAGAGGCAAGTTTTCCATTGAGTCTTGGCAATGTCTGGGATAGGACCCAGCGCTCCAAGCATTCTAGGCAGATTGTCACACTGAGCTGCATCCCCAGCCTATGAGCCAAGTTTTGAAGTGAAGAATGAGACAGGCCTGACTTCCTGTCATGTCTCGGGTGACTTAGTGGCAGGAACTGAGACTGCTACAGTCACTGTGACAAATGTATAGAAATGGCTGACGTGAATAATTTAGTAATGTTTCATGTATTGCATTATGTATCTATTCAATTGTGTATAGATATTAAGGGAACAGTCTCCATATTTTTTGACACAAATGACATGAGAGATTTACAAATTCATTGTCACTATTACTAGGATAGATTTTGTTCATAGTTGCCCAAAGGAAAGCCTAATAAGGCCTTGCCTGTATAGCTGTCTGTTTTGGGGATTCCTTATCTTGACTCTCTCTCTCCCCTTTTTCTGTCATCTACCAATGACTGGGTCCCAAATCTCAAAGCTTGCAAAGTGCTTGAAGAGGCACCTATGTGGCAGCAAGAACTATTCACACAGTGAAGTATTCACTCCAAAGACAACTTGTATCCTTCTCTTTTCTACTTACTCCCTCCCCCAGAGACAACGTCCTCAAGGAAAGAGAGAAACCCTTTTGTAAATACCAACCAACAAAAAGCTCCCCGACATTTTCTGATAGTTCCAATATGCTAAGTGACCCACAAGCACGAGCTTCCAACCACTTCCCGCAGTCTGTCTAATCTTCCCAGTCAGTTCTACTCTCATGATCCAAGACTCTACCATTAACCTCACAAACCAATTTTAGAACTGTTCTGGCTACATAAATCATTAATTGTATCTTTATAATAAAATTCTAATCTTATAGTGGACACAATACTGAATATGTGTTTTAAGGTACTTAAACCCAAATTAAAAAGTTAGGCATATACAACTTTTTGTCCTGGAACTCACTCTGTAGAGCAGGCTGGCCTGGAACTCAGAGATCTGCCTGCCTCTGCTTTCCCAGTGCTGGTATTAAAGGTGTGTACCACCACCACCCAGCGAGGCACATAAAACTTTTACAACTACCTACAATACAGAAAATCTAACACTCTTAATATTCAAATGCTCAGTGAAACCCTGACATTCCTAGCTGAGTGTAGCAGTGCACATTTCTGATCCCAGAACAAAGGAGAGAGGCAGAGGCTAGTAGGTCTCTTGAGTTCAGGGCTATCCTGGTCTACATAGATCCACTGGAGCCAGGGATACCACCTCCCCACCCCGCCTCCCGGTCTAAAAACAAAAAGAGACAGAGACACTCCAGCAAAATCTAACAGCCTGCTCGCTGTTGATTTGTTCGTTTGTTTTCTTAGTTTGGTGTTGAAAAAAGATCATGTCACACAGTTGCCCTTAGGAACTGTACTAAGACATACAAAGAAGGACCCTGTAGTAAGGGTCGCCATGGCTCTCAGTACCTTTGCCTGATGCGCACCTTAGCTTGTTCAATTTTTGGCCATATTATGTAATAGGCACTTGGATAAGTAAGAACTACAAGGCTTTGTAAACTATTTAATACCCAACGGGATTAACTGCAATTCTATGAACTTTTAAAGCCACACTAACTCGTTAAGTTGTTGTTTTTTTAAATGTGATCAACACCCTTATTTTAACAAAAGAAACAATTATTTAATGTAGACATTCTATATAGTGATGCATTCAAATCAAACTCATGTGTTGCAAAAAGCCACCCATGAAAACGAACTGACATAAAACATCTATCAACATCTGGCACTGTCCTGGCTAACACGCAGCAAAGAGCACGGTTACCACTGTTTCTAATTTTCTAACTTTAATCTCAAACTAAATGGCTAAAAATTATATACATGATTGTATAATGTATGTAAATGCACATGTACTGATACTACAAAAAAAAAAAAGAAAAGAAAAAAACGCTGGTATGTTACTGTATCTAGAGGAAGGTGAGTTTGAAACAGGCAAGACAACTTGCTGAAAGTTACAGCATTAATTATTTACTCTTTCTCTGCATACCAATTCAACAGAACCGCTACAGTACGAGCACGAACTGTAACTACAAGTCAGTCCTGGAGAACTTGCCCCGCTGGAATAGTTAAGCCCTTAAGCACGTGGACAATGGGCCGCTTTATTTGCATGGGCATGGCCAGGACGGACCTGGGGACTGATCGGTTTAATGGCGAAGCTGCCATCATCCCACATACACTCATCACCTGCCTCACGCTGGAAAACGCAGACTTCGGGGCGCTACGCAGAGTTCTTTTTATTTTTCTTTTTCCCCTCCCCTCCCTTTGGAAAAAAACACCCTAGCCATTCAAGCAGAGAATGAGAGAGCACCCGGGCCACGTCCAGTTTTAAAAACCCCCTGGATCGCCTTGGCCTCGCAGCGGGGACGATGAGGGGACCGAGAACCCAGCCAGCCAGCTTCTTCTGCGGAGCACGCGCAGACACCCCGAGACCGCCCCACCGCGGAGGAGCCTGGACGCCCTCGGGCCTGTGCCCGCCGCCGCTTCCCGCCCGCGCCGACCCGGCCCGCGGCACGGCACCGCTCTCCGCTCTCGCCAGAGGCGGCACCCGGACCGCCGCCGCCGCCGCCGGCGCCAGCGCCGCCGCCGCGTCGGGCTCCCATTCCGAGAGAGGGAAGGAAGAAAAACCAATAACAAAACCTGGCTTCTCGTTCCCTCCGGAAACCGCGGGCCGGCAGGAAGTGACGAAGGAGAGGTCGTCCGGTCCGCCGGGTCTCGGCCCGCGCTGCCCGCCCGACTCCCGGAACAGCCGGAGCGGAGCGGAGCGGAGCGGAGCGGAGCGCGGCACGGCGGCCTCCGCACCTCCGGAGCCGCTGAGCGCTCGCCCGCTCGCCCGCGCGCGCGGCCGCGTCACCGCCCCGCCCCGGCCGGCCCCGCCCCGCCCCGGCCGCGGTCTGCCGGGCAGACCCGGGCTTGGGGCTCGGCGGTCGGACGGCTCGACGGGACGGCTGCGGCGGGCTGACGGTCCCGCTGCCCGCAAAGTCGCCGGCCGACCGAGGCGGCAACGCGGACGGCCTGTCGGGAGAGGATCTTGTCCTGTGTGCCACCGGGAGCAGATTGCACAGGCTCGGGGACGCGGCTGGAGGAGGCCAGGTTTGGGCGTCGGATCTGTGTACCCGCCTTCTGCCCCTCCGTTCCCGGGGGCCCGTGTGGCCTTGGGATTACAGAACCACCACTGTCACCTGTTACAGAGTTGCAGTGACTCAAAGCAGGATGGTTGCAAAAAAGAAAGAAAGAAAAGAAAAAGAAAAGAAAAGAAAGAAAGAAAGAAAGAAAGAAAGAAAGAAAGAAAGAAAGAAAGAAAGAAAGAAAAGGAAAAAAAGAAAGAAAAAGAAAAAAAAATTCGAATGTGGACTGCCCAGTCCACAGGTCCCAGATGTCCTCCTTCCTCTGGGAAAGGGTGAAGGCCTGTGAGCGTGTTCCCTTCTGCTTTAGGACCTCAAACCTCTTAGGGCTTCAGAGAATCAGGAGACTCTTCCCCTCACAGTGCCTGGATTTTGTTGCTAGAAATGGTGTTTAAACTGCATTCCTGTGAGGAAATAACCAAGTTCCAGATGAGAGACCAGAATAACATTCTAGGGCATGATAGCCAGTGATGCTCACTTGTAGGACGGTGTAGACAAATTTAAAAACTTAAGGTAGTGTCCCATGATTATCCAGAAAAGGATGCTTCACCTAGAAGTAGGTCAGCCTTGAACTAAATCCTAAGGGATGCATTTTTGACAGCATTAGCTCTGAATGCTCATGTTGACTTGGGCTTTCATTCTCTCATTCATCTTCCTACTTCAGTGATAGTTCAAGCATTACATCTCAGGACAGCTGAGGGGAGGAATCTGTTTTCCCAAGAGAGCCCTGAATGTCACCCCCAGCATATATTTTACCAGACTATTAACTTGACAGAAAGGAACCCCTGGACATTTTACTTTAGCCCAAAGATGGAGGGTGCATGTATATGCACACCCTTGGTTAGTCTACACCAAGTGTGCGGGAGGGCTGGTACAAAGTACCCCGTCTGCTCTGTGACTCTGAGCTCTCTCTCCATTCCTGGTTGTCTTACAAAGCATGCTCTTGGTTGTGTCAGGACTAGCAGGAGAGGCCAAGCTTCAGCGCCAATCCTTCACTACTGCGGGTCTAGGATAACTCATACATCCCAGGACCCGTGGAGTGGCAGTGTTATTGCATACTACTGATGTTTTGTGTTATGTGACGTATAATCTCAGGTTAACATTTTGCCACTCTGGACCAGAAGTAATCAGAAAACCTTTTTTCTAAATACAACGATAGAGTGGCGTCCTAGGAAGAAATCATGCTCTGGATAGGGGTACATCATTCACTCAGCGGCACACGGACAAAATTTTGTCAAAAGTTGTAGTGAGAAATTAATCTGGTTCAGATCCACTTGGGCATTAGGAAACACTTTGTTAATTTGTCAGGTAAATAGACGGCACTCACTCCATGTCCTGGTGGCGGTTGCCTTATTCTCTTGTTTTTCCCTGATTTATGAACTCCCAGTTCTGAGTACTGCTCCTGTTGCTTCCTTATTGGCCATGCTCTCTGCAGCACACAGTCAGGCACTTAAAACTTAGCTTTTCCCAAACACAATCGTGGTTATTGCCATTTTAGCACCTTGGCATTTACGATGGTCAAAATACCACAAATTAAAGGCAATTGTTGTGTTTAGTCTTTCAGAAGTCTCTGCATCTAAAATAGACTGGTTATTTACTATAAATAAAAAAAAATCAGAGAGCCCCTGGAATTAAATTTTAAAATAAATAAGAATCGAGCACGTCACTGTCTCCTACTCCTGCCCCTTCCACTCAACCAAAAGCCCATCCCTCTAGTCGTTAATATTTAGGAGTTAGGTCTGCCGTCACGTTTAGATCTTAACATTTTAAGTCTTTTATAGTGAAGTTCTGCTTATTGTTCCTTGACCAAAATATTTTTTACAAGACAGGGGTTTGTGTCCATCAGACAGCAATACGTGAAGTTGCTCTTGTCTTCAGTCTCAGGAGTTCAGACTAAAGGTCTGTTCCTGTTGTCCACGCTACTCTAAATGAGCGCAGTAGGTCTCCAAACATCTGGCGAAGACTCCAGATGTGAGAAAGCATGCCCCCGGGTTAGAGCAACCCTTTCCTGGAATTTCATTCTGTATTTTATACAAACAAGTGAGAAGGAAGAAAACATATGCTAATTAACTGGCCAAGGGAAATGACATTGATAGTATTTGCATAGCTCTACCAAATAGACTGCAAGGTATTTTTCTAGAAGAATTTCTGCATCACCTTCATTGTTGAAGGCAGAAACAAAAACCACGAAAGCTTTGTAAATAATTTCTAGGTCATTTCAGGCATTGCTTTTCTTGGTGTTAAACCGTGCCTTGTTGTTAAATACTACAGTACTCTTTACCTGCCATTTGTTCATTCTCCTTTTTATAGAATGTCTAAAACACTTCTGAACTGCTTTCCTGGTTTACGTCATTTAACTGAGACTTTCCTTGTATGTTCAATACAAGGGAGGAACTTTGTCCTTAAGGAAAAATTCAGTTCTCAAACATAAATTTAAAAAAATTAAAAAAAAAAACCCTTTATTCTTTTACTTGCTGTTTGATACACTTGTGATTATCAGTCCAACTTTCTGTGGGAATGTCCAGAGAATGCATGATTATGAATAAGTAGCCATGTAACTTCTTATCTCATAGTTTCTTTTAGCCAAATTTGGCAAACAGGCCAAGTTTGGTCTAGCTCCAAATGTGCAGGCGTATTGGGAGGCACCTGAAGAGCAGTTAGTGTGGCCATGTGTTTTCTGGGTTGCTGTTGTGGGAGAGGCTGGCCTTCTCTGACTCCTACCTACTGTCTGGGTCTGTGTTCTGAAGGGTTCCCTTGTTGCCCTCTGAGTGACAGCTACAGTTTGGAGACTGCAGTAGCATTTCACAGTCAACTGTTAGCAATATTATTTTTTACCCTACATTTTAACGTTTATGTAAGTAAGAGTTGTACTATTTCAAAATTTAAAATGGGGAAAATATGTGTTTTATACCTTTATGACCTGTATCTGGGGTCAGTATCCCTTTTCCTAAAAGAGCCAAACTGAAAATATTTTTTAGACTCCATAAATACTGAGGAAAATGGAGGCACGTAGGCATTTAGGATCATAATGTACCTACTTAGGGACTGCAGGGTAGCTCAGGGTAGAGAACATGCTTAGTATATATGTGACCTGGGTTTGATCCCCAACACCTCAAAACAAATGCAAAGAATGAGTGCCATGTACCTATTTCACAGTGTAAAGTCATTCTTAGATGTGGACCATACACCAACAGTCAGTGGCCATGTCTCAGCCACGGCACCTTTTGTTCTTTCTTACAGATCCCATGGCTGGAAGTTACGGCATGATGGGTGATGACGGGTCTATTGATTACACCGTCCACGAAGCCTGGAACGAAGCCACCAATGTGTACTTGATAGTGATCCTTGTTAGCTTTGGCCTCTTCATGTATGCCAAGAGGTAAGTAAGGGCAGAGAAGACACTGAGCACTTGGAGTTTTAAAGGGTTAGGATGTGGGTTGTTGTTGTTTTGTTTTAGTTGGATTAAATGCATCAATATATTTCTTCAGAAAGTGTGTTCCTGGACTGGAAGGTGTTGGCGACTGAGGTTTGATCTGGAAATCCCATATTTGTCAGGGTAACAGGACCTGCTGCTCTAGAGTTTGGTTGCTGTCACTTCTAAAGTAGCCCGACTTTGTCACCAGCTTTGGTACATTGTCCCCTTGCAATGAGCACACTGTAAAGTATTTTTGGTCCAAGTGTCTGAAATGCAAAAACACTTAATGCCTATGTAGTCAGCAAACCTCTGTCCATCCCTTGGACCTTCTCCTTGATTCTTATGCATGGCACTGTATCAGTTTGTTTCCTACTGCTATAATAAAGACCATGACCAAGAGTGGCTTGCAGAGGAAAGCGTCTGTTTCAGCTTACAGGCTATACATAGTCCTTGAGAGAAGTCAGTACAGGAGCTCAAGAGAGGAGCCTAGAGGCAGAAACTGAAGCAGAGACCATGGAGGAACATTGCTTATGGCTTGTTCTCCATGCTTTGCTCTGTTTGTTTGCTTATATGACCTGAGACCACCCACCCTCAGTGAACTGGGCCCTGCCACAAGAGTCATAAATCGAGAAAATGCCTTATAAACTTACCTACGGGACAGTCTGATAGAGGCAATTCCACAACCAAGGTTCTGTCTTCCCAGGTAACTCCAGCTATATCAAGTTGACAAGAAACTAGCACACTACATCTCTGTTCTTTATAAAAAATGTCGGTTCCTCAATAACAAGAAACTTGTCTTTTATCTTTGTGTCAGTGATATACCCCATGGTCCAAATTCTTAATAGACACTTTTCTGCCTTCATTTCTAGGGTAGCTTCACTTAAGTGCCCTTTTCAACACCTCCTGGTTTCTTTCCCCCCAATCCAGCAAAACAGTAATAGAATTGATGGTGGTGGTGGTGGTGGTGGTGGTGGTGGTGGTGGTGGTGGTGGTGATGATGATTGTAGTAGTGATGATGATTGCAGTGGTGGTGATGATGGTGATGATGACTAGGGTATATACTAAAGCAGAAAAGCAGTATTCTGCTTGTAGGTATATACTTCAGGACATTCTCTACTGAGGTTTTAAAAAGTCCTTAAGTAGTTTATTAATAGTCCAGAAATAATGTCTGTTTGGACTTGGATATACCTCATTTGTTTTTACTTACCCTCACATTGCCATGTAGCTCCCTCTCAGTGGCTGGACTGCTGGTATGGGTGTAAGAAGGTGCCACATGTCATCACAGATCCCTGTGACAACTTCTCTCTCAAAAGAGCTACCACCTCCTTCCTGCTTTTCTTTTAAAAGCAGAGATGCACTGCTCTTGTTTCTAAAAAGGTATCTCCCACTGAAACTGTGTCATTAAAGAACATTTTTACTCATGAATTTCCCAAACTAAGGTCTGTTCACATCCGGCATACTCCCCACTCCAGTGATTTCTCTTTAGCTGGATGTTGTGAAAGGGAGGAAAAATGAATGCTTTCTTGTTTGTATACTGCTGTTTTTAATATGCCATTTTCCCTAGGAGTTAAGGGGAATGGCAACAAAAGGGCCTCATTTGGTATCTTATTTAGCAATATAGTATCATGTGTGTTATAATGCATTAAGCATCTTTTTTCGTTGTGATGCCATAGCTCTACATAGAGAGCTTATATGTTAGCAGAAAATAGAGTACTTCACAGAAAGAATTTGTTTCATACTTTTAATAGATCATGAGACATAAGTATTGAAACAAATCTGCATTGGTTTTGTGTTCTAGGAATAAAAGGAAAATTATGAGAATATTTAGTGTGCCACCTTCAGAAGAAACCTTGTCAGAACCCAATTTTTATGACACAATGAGCAAAATTCGCTTAAGACAACAAGTGGAAATGCATTCTGTTTGTAAGTATGTTCTTTGCCGAGCTATATGCATGCCATGCTTAAAATAGATCTTCTATTGCGCTCAGTTAACAAAAGGTTATAAAACATGGTTGCTTATAAAAACTTAAGCCTTTTCAGACACAGCTAGGCAGATTTATCCCAAAGTTACTGCTGTTAAATAAATCTTCGGCTTTTCTGTTGCTTGAGGCCTTCTATTCAGCTCTGCAGAAACTGAGATTGTCATCATCAGTTGACACCCCTATTTCTTCCTCTTCTGATTTCTTCTCCTTTGTACTTCTCCTTTGGGATGAGACTGAAATGGTCAAACAACAGAACACCCAAGCAGTGTAAGAGTGACTTTCAGGACTTGCAGAATCCAGGAACAAGGCCAGAAGTTCTGTTTGAACAATGTTAATACATCCTATGGTACTGGCCACTGCAAGCATGTACACAGGAAAGAAGAAACAAGTTTTAAAATGTATAGGTCCAGAATCAACTATACATTGAAGCCCTTTGTGCATTACTTAAAATAAGAAGGTGTGGCTTCCATGATGCATTAGGTAGGAGAAGCAAGGTGGTACTTGTATTAGAATGCCAGGTTCTTCTCAACTGTCAACTTGCTGGGATCTAGAATCACAAAGGAAACAGAGCTCTGAGTGGGTCTAGAGTAGGTTCATTGAGGGGGAAGATTTACTCTAAATGTAGCATGGCTCAGAGCACAGGCTGAAGTCAAGGACAGAGTCAAAAAGGAGAAAGCTGGCTGGGTAGGAGCATCCGTCCCTCTGTTTCAGACTGAGGATGCAGTGTGCCCAGCCGCTTGCCGGTCTTCCTACCACATCTACCCTACTAGGATGGACTGTGTCCTAAAACAAATCCTGCTTTTCTTAAGTCGCTTGTGTTAGGTACTTGCCATAGCATCAAGGAAGTAATACATTGTTGTAAAATCAAGCAAACAAAGCGCTCCTTTTGTTATCTTTCTATAAAGTAAGTATATACATATGTGTATAATATGAGTGCCCCATGTGGTGAGGCAGCACAGAGATGGGACCAGCTTATTGAGCTCACATGCGTATTAAGTGCTGTTTGGAGTTGAGTGCAGGAATACTGCACAGACCCAATGTCTCCAATTGTATTTTTCTGTCCCCTTTAGTCTTCATTGGGTGAATTCTTTAGGGAGGTACAATCTTCCTAGTGTCTAGTATTTTCCCCTCCACCAAATTCTCCATCCTGTTCAGGACATAGAATGCTATCTACTCTGTGGTGGTATTGTGTTCCCCAAAATATTGTGCACTCTAATAAACTTATCTGGGGTCAGAGACCAAACAGCCACAATATTAAACATAGAGGTTAGGCAGTGGTAGCACATGCTTTTAATCCTAGCATTCCAGAAGCAGAGATCCGGCTGGATCTCTGTGAGTTCAAAGCCACATTGGAAACAGCCAGGCATGGTGACACATACCTTTAATCCCAGGAAGTGATGGCAGGAGCAGAAAGGTATTTAAGTCATGAGGACGAGGAACTAGAGCTGGTTAAGCTTTTAGGCTTTTGAGCAACAAACAGTTCAGCTGAGATTCATTCTGGATGAGGACACAGAGGCTTCTAGTCTGAGGAAATAGGATCAGCTGAGGAACTGGCAAGGTGAGGTTAGCTGTGGGTTGTTCTGCTTCTCTGATCTTCCAGCCTTCACCCCAATACCTGGCCCCAAGTTTGTTTTATTAATAAGTCCTTTTAAGATTCATGCTACATTACTCAATATTGGGGCTCAGGGTTCCCCCTCTTTTGATACATGGGCTGAGTTATGTACCAGGCTGCCGGATGTTTCAGCTCTTGTATGAGCCTAGAGCTCCTAGACAAGCAGGCACCAGCTGCTGGATGGGGAAAATGGGCCTGTGTCTCTGCTTATCTGTTGTTCCCTGATGAGTTCTAAATGCACCTCATGCTGAAAATGGACCATAATTATTTATTTCCTAGTCTCTAAATTCTACTCTTCCTTTTATCCAAAGCTTATTGGTCTTGTTTTTAGATTTACTTTAACTTTTTAAATTGATTTAACATTTTTTACTCTATCACAGGGCTAATGGTCTGGTCTACTATCTAAAAGCATTAGATTATGTGGGTATGTTTTGGGCATTTGTTAATTTTGTTTTAATGGGTTTTTGTTAAAACTTTATAGGGAAGAATGTATCACTCTACTGTAGTTAATACTTCTGCTAGAATTACAAAGGAAGTTGGGAATGAAGCCACGAACCCTTTTCTCTTTTTTAAATCCTTTTGCCACTCTGTCAAGGGATCATCCCTTTCTGAGCTTTTTGTTAATTCATCGGCAAGGGTCTCTGCCTCAGTTGCTGCCTCTAGGTTCCTGCTTGACTTTCTTCTATGACAGACTATAAAGTGTAAGCGGAAATGCACCCTTTCCTTCCAGAGTTGCTTTTGGTCATGGTGTCCATCACACCAGCAGAAAAGCACACCCAGACACACACCCCTACTGCCTGCTGCCTCCCCCAGGTCTTCGTTTTGTAGAACATGAGGAGGTTGTAAGCAAGACAGGCAATCCTGGACTTTTAACCTGGATCATCCCTGTTTCTTTTTGAGGGGAACATAGGCGTTAACTCTCAGCCTCACTTCTCGTAAAAGTCCCCTAGGTCTTATTTGAAGTGTTGAGGAGAGACCAAGGTCTGGCAGAGCAGGACACCCGAAGGTGGGATGGGATGCATCTCCTACACATAGAGACCAAGGGTTTCTCTCCAAATATGGCAGTCCTGGAAGACGTCCATCTCCCAGATTGTGAGAAACAATTACCCTCACTTCAGAATAAGAACAGTGGAGTCTCAGAGTAGCAAAAGCAAGACAGATCTATTTTCAGCTGACTGAAGTCAGCCTATACAGAAGGGGAAAAATGGCTGTTGCTCCTGTTTGGCACAGAACAGTGGCTTTTATATCCCAAGTTGCAGTTCTTTGCCCTTTTAATTCTCCCCGGTTGAGTTCTTTAGAGAGATGCAATCTTCCCAGTGCCTCAGCTTTGCTCCCTACCCCAATTCCCCATCCTGCTGGCTCCAGAGCCGGCTGTATCTAGTGAGCATCTGGGGGCATTTTTCATCCCCTCCTCCCTCTGTAGATGGGCTCAAATAGCAGACTGCCTGTAGTTTTTCACCCCGGACACGCAGGTGCCAGCGAGGGAAGGTAGATGCCAGTGCCTCCTGCTTATCTGGGTTTTCTGGTGAGATCTGAACACACCGCACTCTGAAAGTGGACCATAACAAAATTTCTTACAACATGTTCCTCCCATTCCTCTCCAGCTCCCATAGAGCTCCTACAACCTCAAGTTGTTCTAAAACACAAAACCAAACCCATACGTCTGGTAGTATGTGCATGGGTGGAGGGCTATCCCCTAGAGCTTAGGTAACCCTACAGTGACCGTCCCCTCCAAGAATGATTCTCCCTTCCTCCAGCAGCTGTTAACTGCCAATTGCTCTTCAGTGAAGCCTAGGGCCTTGAGAGCTCCTCCCCCATGTATGCTCAAATTTTAGTTGGCTTGGTCTTGTGCACCTCTACATCACTGCTACTGTGAGCTCTTGGGTACCAGAGTCATGTTATTTCCGGAAAACATAGTACTTCTCCCCACCCTCTGTCTCTTATGGTCTTTCTGTCTTCTCTCCTGCAATGTTCTCTGAGCCTTGGCAGTGATGGTGTTGTGCCCAGATCGTGACCCCCAGAGAGACCACCAAAGACGAGCAAGCCGGAATGCAAAAGCATGGTTTAATTCTGGATATCCAAAAGCAATACAAGCCTAGGCAGGGACTTCGTCCAATACATCCAACGCAGAGGAGGCTGGAGGAAGTGCCCACTTATCTGCAAGCTCAGCTTTTAAAGGGAAAAGTCACAAGGTTACATCATTTAGGGGTGCTAGTACGGGTACAATTCTGATTGGCTTGCTTCTAGGGGCTTTCTAGAAATCATGGCTTAATCTTACTTCTAAGGGAGTGGTTGCCTGCCACCATTTCTCATTGGCTGCCCTCAGGTGGGGGCATTTTTATGGTCAGTTACCCTGGAAACCAGGGAGAGGACATTCCATAGTCTGGCAGGCATTACCTCGTGACTACCTTGTGACTCTGTACTTTTACACTTCCTGTTTTCTGGAATCTGAACTGACTGGTTTCAGTAACTAATGGCCTATTCCTAGAAGGAGAAATCTTAGGCCTTAATTTTAGGGTGAAAGCATTTTGGTCTTATTTCTAAGATGGCTCATTTTGGTCTCACAATGGGAGGTATGCTATTCAATAAAGATGTCCCATTTAGGGACCAAAGAGACGACTCAGTGGTTACAAGCACTGGCTGCTCTTTCCAGAAGATGCAGGTTTGATTCCCAGTACCCATGATGTGGTTCACAACCATCTTTAACTCCAGTTTCAGGGGATCCATTTCCCTTTTTTCTGTTTTTTGCCTTCTCAGGCACCACACACACACATAGTTCACACATATACATGCAGATGGAATACCCATACATATTAAACAAATAAAGGACATTTAAAGATGTCCTGTTTAAGCACTAAGTACGTACTCTTAGTGCTTTGAGCAGTTATGAGTTTCTTCATTGACTGCTGCCAACTGCCAAATATAGTCTATAAGCAAGGTTGAGAGCAACCCCGTTCTATGAGTATAAATATAAATTGTTGCTGCAGGCCACAGGAATATATCTTAAGAACTCAGCTGGTTATGGCAAAGTCACTACTTGGAGGGATCAGGGAATTCCTCCAGAGGAAGCCAAATTCCAAGGAGTTTTTGGTGTTACTTGGCTTGTTATATATCAGCTGTATTCTGTTATGAAAATCATGTGTGCCTTCATAGTTTTCCCAATTGACTTTTCCTTAAGAAGGGCTAACAGTGTGGACTGATCACTCTGTGTACATACACATTCCAGGTATTTGGAGAACAGCCTCAGGAAAGGCTTTCTCTGGAATCAGATATCTCCCTTAGCCACTTTCAAGGACTAGCAGTGATATGCTAACCGGTCATTAGCACTCGGTTGACCTTCTCTTTTACCACTCCCATTTTGGATTGTTAAAGAAAGTCTAGTGGTCACTGCTGGAGGTAAAATTCTTACCTGCCTTTATGACCCCCATAGAATTCAAGCCTAGTGACCTTGCTTGACCAGGGGCTTGATATAACTGGATTCCGGGGAGACTTAGGTAGAATGTGGAGAACAGAGGACAGAGAAGAGAAAAGAGAATGGAAGAACTAGATGGGTAAGAACTTGAGAGGAACAAACTGAGATGGGGAAGAACTAGATTGAAGGGCTAGAAGAGAGGACTAGAGGAATGAGATGGAAGATGAGGAAGAGTCAGATGGGGAAGTACTGGCTTGGTAAGAACAAGGTGAAAAGGACCTAGATGAGGCAGAATTAAGATGAGAAAATTAAGATAGAACTTAGAGGGAGCAGTAGATAAACAGAGAAATCAGGCAAAAAAGGAGCTAGACATGAGAACAGAACTGAAGCTGTGTATAAAGGATGTTATGCCAGAGGAATTAAAGCAAGTGGACTATAGAGCTCGGTGTGCTGAGATTCTATTTCCCAAAAATAGTCCTTGCTGTTCGTAGTTCTCTCTCCTGAGCCCCTGGGATGTATAATATTAAGGCTGATCCCTCTAATTTTATACAAGAAATTGTTAGAAGGCAATATGACAACCTGACCATTTAGCAAAAACAGTTTCAGGTTCCCTCTTAGGAATTACGATCTCCTTGCCATGGGCTTTTGTCCAGGTTTACAGTACCAGGCATGAAATATCCAGCTGTGAAATATCCAGCTGTGGAGCAGACCTCCCATCCAACCAGAAAGTGGTTGGTTACTGCATAACAGTCATGCCACTATCGAACCAATGGATACAGCCTGTCTGGCAGTTCAGTATCGTAGCGCATAGGATCCAGCGTGGGGTAAGACCATTCGTGTCTTTTCTCCCCCAGCAACAGGCATGGTATCTTCAAGCACTATGAAAGCTAGCTGGTAGGGAGGAAGTTTTCCAGTCTGAGATTTCTTTCTCTGTGTCCTGCAGCTTGAGTGTGGTGGTTTAGCAGTAGGGTCTTATTGTGCATTACATTGAGTAACCAAGGGCACCACCACCAGCCTGGGTTGTTGGGAGGCCTCTGGGGCCAGTGACTCTTAGGGAGGTATCCCGTGCCCTGCACTGCCCTTTTTGTTCAATAACCCATGGCTTCTGGGAGCAGCATTGCCCACCCACGCAGGCACCTCCAGTCAGACTTTTCCTTTTTACAATGGTATTCTGAAATGATCTTACTAACTAGTGGGCTTTTATAAGACCATTTCATAGAGCCTTAGTTTGGTCAACCCGCCCCTTCTCTCCTCCATTGCTCTGCTTCCTACTACCCCTGCCTTCTTTCACGTGTGTTCTACATTCCTTCCCATCATAGTTTTAATTGGATTGTGAGATGCTAGGTGTCCATGTAGCTTTTTCATAGTCTGTTCCTTTATGTTAACCACTCTCCCACCCTGTTTTCCCCTCCTTGCAGAAGCCTTTCTGCCCCACCCCCCATATCCCATCGCTCTCCTTTGGATTTCCCTAGAATTTATTCCCACTCCTGGTTCATTGACATTTACGTGTGCTCCAAGCTAAACACACAAAACAGAATATTGGAAATTAGGTACACACATGAGAGAACCTGCGGCATTTGTCTTACTGGGCCTGACTTACCTCATTTAATGTCATTTTTTTTTCTAGTCCCATCCATATTCCTGAAGGTTTCATGATTTTATTTTTCTTTACAATTGAGCAGCATTCCATTGTGTAAATGTACCACATTTTCACAATCTGTTGATGGACATGTAGGTTGATTTTTGTCTCATAGCTATTGTGAATAGAGTGGCAGTGAACTTGGATGGGCAAATGTGTCTGTAGTAGGTTACAAATTCCTTTGGGTTCATGCCCAGGAGTGCTAGAGCTAGGTCATATGAAAATTCTATTTCTAGCTTCTTCTGTGGGCTTTTAAGTTAAATATAGTAAAAACAAAAAGGCGGTAATATCACAGCGCTGAAAATAAGTTGTTATTGAGTACTCAGCCCTAAGTGGGTTGTCTTTATCAACCCCCTCCCACAAGGCTCAGCGACTGTCAAGGAAGGAAGAGGGTGGAAAGATGGTAAGAGCCAGAGGTCAAGGAAGAACTGCAAAAATAGTGTTTCCCACATGTGACCTGTCGCACACACGAACTCACAGTGGCTGGTGGCCTGCACAAGATCAAACCAGTCAAGATTCCAGGACGGGTGGGTGAAGGGTGCATGAAACGCCACTCGTGGCAGAGAAGACGTGAACAGTTCCTGGTTGCTGAGGTAGAGTCAGTTTCTTTCAGGGAAATGGCCCCTGGTAGGTTGCCATGGTTCCGTGGGTGGCCCCACTACCATGCACATACTGAAACCACTGGACTTTGTGGGTTAAAAAAAAAAAACAAAAAACAAAAGCGAGGACATGAAGTTGGAAGAGAAATGTACACTGTTGAGAGAGTCTGAGAGAAGTTGGAGTGGAGGAGCAAAGTTATGAACAAAATCCATGGTATACATGTGTATGTGTGTATGGAATTCTCAAAATATAAATAAAAATCTATTTTTTTAAAAGTAGCAATGTAGGGTAAGAAAGGAGGAAACTTAAAAATTTAATAGCTTACTCAGTTTTCCCCTGTATTTTAAAGTTCAGAAGGATCCTGATACTTAAATAATTGTAAATACAAGGTATATATAAAGTGTCTAAATTAGAAGATCTTAGAATATAATTAACTTCCTCTAGAAGAAAAACAGTTGTTTAATTCTAAACTAATTTCTTACCAAGCATCATGATTTAATATTATCTAGTAGTAATTTTATGCTTTATCTTTCTTGTCATTGTTTTTTCATAGCAAGAAAGTATGAGTATCAACAGCCTCAAAGCCAAGCTGACAGTGTACAGCTCTCGTTGGAATGAAACTTCAGACTGAGGAACGGAAGTGACGGTGAAGCAGTGTGGCAACACGTTCCTGCTCCCCTCTCCTCAATCAGGACCGGCATTCAGAGACCCTGGCAGATAAAGTCATCCCGCTGCCCCACCCCACCCCACCCCACCCCCGCCTCAGCTTTCTCTTGTTGCTTCTAGGACTTGCTTCATAAGCACAGAAACATTTAGAAGGAAGATGCCTTGTGACTAGAGATGAGGGCTTTCCCTTTTGAGGATGTTTGGTGTCTTCAGGACACAGCAGAAAACAAACGTGTCTTCGGAAACAAGAACCCTGGAGTTATTGTCACTTTGATTAGAATATTTTTACAGAGTTGAAACATGAAATTCTCGCTCTTGAGGTGGTTTGCGCTTAGGTTGTGGCCTGTGATGATGAGTTTAACAACAGTAACAGACTGATTTATGTTGCTCTCGCTATGGTTACTGACTCTGAGTCAGGGATCTTTGCTTCACGACTTGTATGACACACCACTGAACTTGTAGTGGCTTCTCCATCATGAAGCATGTCCCATCTGCTGGTTGTGGATGCTCTCTGTAACTGGATTGCCTCCCTTTGATGGTATTCCCCACACTTGTTATTTTGTTCCTGATCCCATATTTTCCTTGCCTCCATAGGGCTCCTTGAGGCCATAAGCCTTGAGCCTGTTAGACAAAGAGACATCTTTGAGACCTTGAGCCCGTTAGACAAAGAGCCATCTCTGTCTGGCTGTTGGTACTTAACTTCCCCATGTTTCTCTGTCACTGTTGAAAGTTACTGTCTGGTGTCTTCTGATTTATAAAGCTTGGTTGAACACGCAGCTGTCTTGACTCGTTCTGTTATATACAATGGGATGGGTTTTTTTAGTCTAACTTTTCATGTTTGTTCATGTAAAAGCTGCTTGGAGCTAAGGGTAGAAGCAAGACAGACCCCAAACCAAAAGCTACAGGCCTGCTGCCTTGATGAGTGCAAGGGCCTCTGGAGAAATCAGAACAGGGGGATATAGCACAGTAGGAAATGAACCACACAGGAGACATGCCGCAGTCTGCTTTAGTTACTGAGTTAGTGGATGATCCCTGAACCAGGAGTCTATGGGGCAGACTACCTGAAGCCTGGAAGAGAGCAGACCGCGAAAAGACAAGAAAGATCTGAGCAGCCTTCAGCTGGGTCCCACCACAAACATTCCAGTTTGATTCCTGCCAGTGGATCGCCTGATCGAACACAAATCAGTACTTCAGCAGAAGTGAACAGAGCCAAGGGACCCTGCACCACATTGTTCTTCATGTCCAGTATAAAACCAGAGGCAAGAATGGGAAGAACAGGAAGGACCTGAGACCCATAGTCAAGAGGAAAGTGGTCCATAGTCAAGAGAAAAAGCAGTTAGTACAAATGGGATTCCAACATGTCCCCATATGTTAAATCAACAGACAAGGACTAAAAGCAGCTGTTGTTCCTTGCATCCTTAGCCCCTGATGGCATGACTTCAGGGGTTCTCAACAAATTAGATCAGCCCCTTGCCTCAGACATCGAATGAAAGAAGTAATGGCGAATGGCAGCAAAGGAATTTAAGAAATATAGTGGTATTAGAAGGTAAGGGGAATTCAAGCATCCCATCCAGTCTTTGGGGTACTAGCATGAACTTCAGGTTTAAACAGAGGAAGATTTTGGACAGGAGCAGTCTCAACCCTGCACACACATGTACATACACCATATGTGCGTGCATGTGTGTGTGTGTGTGTGTGTGTGTGTGTGTGTGCTTGCATATAAACACACAATTAGAAGAGCAGTTCCTTTAAAATTTAAAAAAAATCCAATTTAAAGAAAAAGGCCTTGAGGTTGAGGTGTACTCGGACCCAGAGGTCTATAGGTGCATGGAAGATTCAGGAGCATGAGTTCGGACCAGGGATAGGCTTGGGTTTAAATATCACCCATATCTTGCCAGGCATGCTTTGTGCCTCATGGTTCACCTTGAGAAACTATACCAAGTATTAACTGCTCAGGGACAGATGACAGGATGCATAGCCCACAGGAGTGGTTTCTGTTGTTTTTATATGTTCTTTAAGTTACTTTATATGACTTACGCCAACAAAGAACTGTTGCTAGGATAAAGGCCTTAGAGAAATGCCCATGTCATAATTAAAAGACAGTTCTTTACTTTCATTAACATAAAACAGCAGAGCTATGGTTATAAATCACACCAAGCACTCTTCCTTTCTAGCCTGTCTCCATTCCTTGTCAGCCATGGATTCACAGAAACACTTTCACCAGGGACTCCCAGTGGCACACTGGGCTGGTACTCAGGCGATGTTCACTATCCTTCCTGTCCTCTGTTATGATCTCTCCAGTCTCTCAGTCCTGTAGCGGCCTGCTTGGTGAAGCTCCTCCTCCTACCTTAACTCCATTCACTGGGGTCTGTGGTGATATTGTGTCCCCAAATATATTGTGCACCCTAATAAACTTATCTGGGGTCAGAGAACAGAACAGCCACCAGACAGACATAGAGGCCAGGAAATGGTGGCACACACACCTTTAATCCTAGCATTCCAGAGTCAGAGATCCGTCTGAATCTCTGTGACCAGGCATGGTAACACACACCACTAATCCCAGGAAGTGATGGTAGGAAGCAGAAAGTTATATAAGGCATGAAGACCAGGAACTAGAGTCTTGTTAAGCTTTTAGGTTTTTGAGCAGCAGTTCAGCTGAGATCCATTAGGATGAGGACACAGAGAGGCTTCCAGTTTGAGGAAACGAGATCAGCTGAGGAATTGGCGAGGTGAGGCTAACTGTAGCTGGTCCTGTTTCTCTGATCTTTCAGCGTTCACCCCAATACCTGGCTCTGGGTTTGTTTTTATTAATAAGACCTTTTAAGATTCGTGTTACAGGGGTCTCCACCTCTTGGTGCAGATTCAGGGCATCCCAATCCCTTTCATCTCTGTCTATCCAGACTTACCTTTGTCCTACTTAAGCCTGCTTGTAGGGGTCTGTCCTCGCACCACACTTCACTGCCTTGGGACTGTAGTTCTTGGTGCAAATACAACCCTTCTAACATATTCCCGCAGCCCCTCACAGCCTTTCCTCTTCGCTCACCTCCATTTCTTTCTGCCACCCACCAACCTGCAGAAGCTCTCTACCCGCTCAGTCACCACACTTTTCTAGGATCCAGAGAGGGCAACAGCAACCAAAGACCAGAACAGCCACCCAGAAAAGACCAGATAGCATCGTCAAGAAACACCTCAACCATTGTAACTTCAGATGCTTAGTCTCTGCGAAAACAAACATGAACAGCCAAGACAGTTCACTTCTATCAGAACCCAGTAATCCTATTACAGTAGGCCCCGAGAGACACTATAGCTGAAACACCAGATAGAGATTTCAAAATAACAATTATGAATATGGTCAAGGACCTTAAAGAGGATGTGAATAAATCCCTCAATGCAGACTGTGACAACACAAAGAAGCAGTTGAATGAAATAATGAAAACAGTTCAAGACATGAAAGTTGAAATAGAATCACTGTCTTAGGGTTTCTGCTGCTACGATGAAACACTATGACCAAAGCAACTTGGAGAGGAAAGGGAAACCAAGTCAGGAACTCAAATAGGGCAGGAACCTGGAGGCAGAAGCCCTGGAGGGGTGCTGCTTACTGGCTTATTTCTCATGGCTTGTTCAGCTTGCTTTCTTGTAGAACCCAGGACCACCAGCTGAGGGAGGGCACCACCCACAATGGGCTTCGAACCTTCACATTCAATTACTAATCAACAAAAGGCCCTAGAGGATTGCTTACAGCCCAATCTTATGGAAACTTTTTTTAAACTGAGGCTTCCTCCTCTCCAATAACTCTAGCTTGTGTCAAGTTGACATAAAACTAGCTAGCACAACCCATCACTACAGAAAAACAAACTGACATAAAACTAGAGGTGAAAAATTTAGGATATCAAAGAAAAACAACAGAAGTATGAAGCCTCATGAACAGATTACAAAACATGGAAGAGAGAATCAGGTATTGAAGATCTGGATAGCTTGGTCAAAGAGAATTTTAAATCTAAAATAATCCAGACGCAAAACATACAGGAAATCTGGGATGCTATGAAAAGTCCAAATCTACAGATAATAGGAATCAAGGAAAGAGAAAAACAAAACAAAACAAAAACAAAAAACAGGACAAAGACACAGATTATATTTTCAGCAAAATCATAGAAGAAATTTTTCCAACCCAAAGAGGTGCCTTGTTGTAGAATATTATTTTAAGGTGTGTTACTTTTGTTTATGTTGCATTTGTTTAACTCTGTGAAGCTGTGTTACTGTGCCTGTCTAAAACACCTGATGGTCTAATAAAGAACTGAATGGCCAATGGCAAGGCAGGAGAAAGGATAGGTGGGGCTGGCAGACAGAATATATAGAAGGAGAAATCTGGGAGAAGGAAAAGAAGTAGCCAGAGAAGGAGGAGGATTGGGGGTCAGCCACTCAGCTACATAGCAAACCAGGGAGTAAGAGTAAGTTTTACAGAAGTAAGAGAACAGGAAAAGCCCAACTGCAAAAGGTAGTAGATGGCTGGAAAAAAGCCAAGTTAAGGCTGGGGCATTCATAAGTAAGAATAAGCCTCTGTGTGTGATTTATTTAGGGGCTGGGTGGTGCCCCCCCAAAAAGAGCCAAGAAACAAACAACAACAGTGCCTATAAAGGTACAAGAAGCATGCTGTGTGACTCACTGTGTCACACTGCATCTTCCATGACAAGATTTTCCCTTCTTCCTTTTTTCCTTCTCTTTTTCTCTTAAGTTTTATTTTGTTTTACTTTGGGGTGGGGAGGGAGATGGATGGGTGCTGTGGGATGGTCTGTATGTCAAATGTGTTGCTGATTGGTCAATAAATAAAACACTGATTGGCCAGTAGCCAGGTAGGAAGTATAGGCGGGAATAACAGAGAGGAGAACTGAGAGAACAGGAAGGCGGGGGAGACACTGCAAGCCGCCTCCATGACAAGCAGCATGTGAAGATGCTGGTAAGCCACGAGCCACATGGCAAGGTATAGATTTATAGAAATGGATTAATTTAAGCTATGAGAACAGTTAGCAAGAAGCTTGCCACGACCATACAGTTTGTAAGCAATATAAGTCTCTGTGTGTTTACTTGGTTGGGTCTGAGCAGCTGTGGGACTGGCAGGTGAGAGAGATTTGTCCTGACTGTGGGCCAGGCAGGAAAACTCCAGCTACAGATGGGATTGGGAGGCATGGTGTGAAAAACACAAAGAATAAATTTTAAAAAAAGTAAAAAAGATCAGAAGGGAATCAAGAGTTGAGTGTATCATATTTTGTACTTTATAAGTTCTTTTTTTCCCATGCTCCAGTTTATGGTTTTTGTGTTGTGAAAACAGTGTTTAGAACTGTGAAGTGTAAATAATAAGGGTGTTGTTTGACAAGTAAACAAGGTAGAAGAGTGTAGCATGAATCTTAAAAGGTTCTTATTAATAAAATCAAACCTGATGCCAGTTATTGGGGTGAATGCTGGAAGATCAGAGAAGCAGAACAAGCCACAGCCACCTCACCTCGCCTTGCTAATTCCTCAGCTGATTCTATTTCCTCAGACTAGAAGCCTCTGAGTTGTTATCCAGAATGAATCTCAGCTGAACTGCTGCTCCAAAACCTAAAAGCTTAACCAGGCTATAGTTCCTCGTCTTCACACCTTAAATACCTTTCTGCCTCCTGCCATTACTTCCTGGGATTAAAGGCTCACTTCCTGGGATTAAAGGCGTGAGTCACCATGCCTGGCTGTTTCCAGTGTGGCTTTAAACTCCCAGAGATCCATATGGATCTCTGCCTCTGGAATGCTAGGATTAAAGTTGTGAGTGCCACCATTTTCCGGTCTCTATGTCTGTCTAGTGGCTGTTCTGTTCTCTGACCCCAGATAAGTTTACTGGGGTGCAGAATATTTTGGGGAACACAATATCACCACAGAAGAGAGATTTATGAATGGGACAGTTACCTTTTGATCTTGTCTGAGAGGTCAAATCTTGGCAGCATTTGGTGGTCTCTGATAGCTACATTTTATATGAATATTATGAAAACTTAAAGCTTAGTTACTCTTTAAAGAATATAAGTTCTTTTTATGGGATTGTGATCTGTAAAATGCATCTTACATTTTCTGGGTTTTTACAATAAAGTTGGGCCCCTGATGCTTTTTGCCAAGAAATTCTGATTTTTCTCATTTGGAGGAATTTCGAATTTGCTTCAGGCAATGGTGCATTGAAATTATGAGCCTTCGAGATGAGCCTACTTTCTCTTGTGAAATTCCTTGAACAAGCCAGCTGGTGGATGACATCATTGCTGTCCCACAGTGGGTGGTGGGTCAAGGTCAGTCTCTGCCTATGGCACGTTCTCTACCTGCACAATGCTTATGATTTCAGAGACAGAGCCCACCAGTTCACAGAAGTAGATAGCCGGTAAATACTTGTCAGCGTCTGTTTCCTGTTGGGTTAGCTCCACTCCTGTGAACTGTTTGTTGACCTGCATCACCTGAATGTTAATTGGCACACCATTCTCTTCCCACACCTCCCCTTGTCAGGCCAACACCAGCTCTGAGAATATAAGAGTCCCTCTGTCTTTCTCTCTTTCTTTCTTCCTTCCTTCCTTCCTTCCTTCCTTTCTTTCTTTCTTTCTTTCTTTCTTTCTTTCTTTCTTTCTTTCTTTCTTTCTTTCTGAAACAGGCTCTCTCTATGTATCCCTTTCTTTCTTTCTTTCTTTTTGAAACAGGCTCTCTCTATGTATCCCTTTCTTTCTTCCTTTTTGAAACAGGCTCTCGCTATGTATCCCTGGCTGGCCTGGAATTTACTATGTAGACCAGGTTGTCCTGTAACTCACAGAGATCCCCCTGCCTCTGCCATCTGAGTCCTGGGATTAAAGGCGTGCGCTGCCACTCCTGACAAGAATTTCTTTTTCTTACTTTTACTAGCTCTCTCACTTTTCTTCCTCCCTCTGCCTTTCTCTTGCCTTTGCTCCGTTCCAGTCTCTTGGGCTGCTATGTATACACAGTGTCTTGGGCCTAACGATTGCTTTCTTCAACTCACAAGAAGGTCTCGGTCATCCATGAGACACCTCGGCACAATCCAGACAAGTGCTCTCTCGGGGTAGAATTTCTGAGTTTCCAAGTGGGTTTTATAAAGGAGATGATGTAGGAGAATTTGTGTGCATTTGGCAATAAAGTATTCCAGGCACCCTCTCCACTCCAGTGCTGGAAATGGAACCCAGGGTTCTGTGTACAAAGGGCTCTGCTACTGAGTGACAACCCCAAACCCTAGCAATGAAATATTCTTAAGCAAACGAATCATGGATATATAATACTATTTGCTAGAGTTTTTTTTAAAAATAATACTTAGTACAGAGGCTATTACTGCAAATGTCTTCCAGCTACTAAAACTGTTTTCAGTGTGCCAGGGATTATAATATGTGCCCTTCTATCAGATCTAATTTCTTCACCTCTAACTGACACAGCCAAGTGTGTTGGTACCAGCCTAGGCTCTCAACATTCAAGAGACTGAGGGAGACGGATCATGAGTTCAGGGCCAGCCTGGGATACAGAACAACATTCTAACCAGGTGGGAGTGAATACCCAGTTTCCTGGTAAAGGCCAGGAAAGTAGAAAGGGGACCCTGTGACTGGAAGAAGAAGGCTCTGTAGGAGGAGAGCAAGGAAGACTATAGAACACAGTGGAAGGGGGTAAACTGGGGCTAAGAGTATAGCAGGTAGGTGGAGGACAGAGAAATGGAGGTAGGGACATGACAGAGGCATCAGGGAGACTCATCCTAAATGACATACATACCAAACCTTCATATGGAAAATCTACTATTTTGAAATTAACATAAAAAGCTAAACAAAAGCTAATTAAACTGTTTAAAAATGAAACAACACAAAATTGCTTCACACTTTTCATTCAGTATTATGCAGTTTAATATATTAAAGTAATAAATGAATGATAACTAATGAACAACCAAAACGGACTTGATGTAGTAGGTGAGCTCGGAAAAAGTAGTGTGTAGGGGAAAGCATGAAGAAATCTTAAATAAGTCTGAGAATGAATTCTACTGCTTTTAATAATGAAATAATACTGTTGTCCTAGGGGTACTACTGCTGTGATGAAACACCATGACCAAAGCAACCTGGGGAGGAAATGGTTCATTTGGCTCACACTTCCACATCACTCTTCATCATCAAAGGAAGTCAGGACCGGAACTCAAGCAGGGCAGGAACCTGGAGGCAGGAGCTAATGTGGAGGCCATGGAGAGGTGCTCCTTATCGGCTTGCTCCCCATGGCTTGCTCAGCCTGCTTTCTTATAGAACCCAGGACCACTGGCCCAGAGATGGCACCACCCACAGTGGGCTGGTCCTTCCCACATCAATCACTAATGAAGAAAATGTCCCACAGGCTTGCCTACAGCCTGATCTTATGGAGACATTTTCTCAACTGAAGCTCCCTGTTCTCTGATGACTCTAGCTTGTGTCGGGTTGACATAAAGCCAGCCAGCACAGATACTCTGTTCAATAAGGAGCATGATAAAACAGAACAATGGGATTCGAGTTAATGAGAACTACGGTTCAGTTAGGACATTACAAAACATCTGTACTATAACAACCACCACAGGTACAATTTTACTTGGAAAGCAGATCTCCCCCCCCCCAGTGTTCTTGCACTTATTAAATTATAAGCTACTAGAAGAATGTGAACTGTTACCATGATTATTTATAGTTTTTATTTTCAGTGCCAGGAATCAAACCCAGAGCCTCGAACACACTAGGCAAGAACTCTACCACTGAGCTGCAGCTGAACCCTAGGACTTTTTAGAAAAGGAATTTTAAATTTTATTTTAATTTTATGTATATATACATGTTTTTGTGCATTCATGTGTGTACATGTGTCCATGGATTCAGAGCTCCCTGTAGCTGGAGTTACCTGACATGGGTGTTAGAATCTGAACTCATGCCCTTTGCAAGAGCAACGTTCTTAACCACTGAGCAACCGTTCAGCACCGCCACAGAATGTCTTGACATGCACATCCTTGCATGATCTTCCTGCAATCCTGTGATTGAGACAGCCAATTTCATTATGATAAGAAGACTAAGGTGAGAAAGTTTACTAATTAATATAACATCACCAACGATGGCAGACACAAAACCCAAACCCCAGTTCTTGGATCCCAGACTTGGCACATGCTCTCCTTGGCTGTGGCTTTAAGTGTGTTCCCTCGAGGGTCACACGCTGAAGTGCTGGTCTCTACTGTGGTGGAATTAGGAAGCGGTGAGATTTTTTTTTTTAAGGTGTGGAGCCTAGTGGAAATTCCTTACATAAATTGTGGTCATACCCTTGGAAGGAAAGGGGCAGTGAGGCTCTAGCCTCCTTGCGGCTTCCTATTTGAAGACATAAGATCTTTCTCCTCCCTGTTCCTGCCATCCACTATTAGACCTCACCAGAGTTCATGATGTTTGGACAGTCGGCCTCCACAGCTGTGAACTTGATAAACTTTCTTTATAAAGTTAGCCTGACTCAGATAGTTATAGTAGTAATGCAGTACACACACACACACACACACACACACACACACACACACACACACGAACAAGGGCTGGGAAGATGTAAGAGTCCTTGCTCTGCAAACGCGAGGTATGGAGTCTAATCCCTCGCACCCATGTTAAAAGCTGGGTATGGCATTGCTTACTGTAACCCTATTGCTGTGTGGGGGTAGACACAAGAGAATCGCTGTGGTTTGCTGGCTGCCAGCCTAGTTTCAGGTTCAGTAAGAGACCCTGTCTTGAGGGAATAAAGTGGAGAGGGACGGACAGGCCACCTAACATCTTCCTCTAGGCCCCACCCCAGGCCTGTAAGCTCACAGACGTGTGCGCCTGCACACACTTGTGCACATACAACCATTCACACACACCTACAATGGATAAATATAGTTCATAGTTCTACTATTTAGAAAAAGATGGGAGAGAAAGAGAAGATGAATGTATGAACACAGCTCTCCCCATCACAGTGGACAGTAGTGAGGCATTAGTGGAAACAATCTTTATTAAAATTCCTGCTTTAGCATTTCCCGGCTTGGAGGTTAGACCTAACTTCACAGAATCTGCTGTAGTTTTGATCTAAAGTGTCTCCCAAAGGCCCATATGTTAAACAGTGCGTTATCCCAGCCTCCCACTGTCAGAAGATGGTGGGAACTTCAAGCGGTGGATTTGGCGGGAGGTTTTATATTGTACTGAGTGTGCCCATAAAAATATTGTGGGACCCTGCTCTCTTTCTTATTCTCGTTATTCTAGCCAGAAAGTGAATGCTTTGCTCTATCCCAGGCAAAATTACAGGATCAAATGGTCAGGGCCCCAAACCTCCAAACCACCAGTTAAATAAGAATTATAGTTTTTAATTTCAGGCATTTTGTTATAGTACCAGAAATTTGAAATAGTCTCCACTTAGTCATATATGAAATGATTATAATATCTAAATTTAAGGTGATTAGAATTAAAGGGATGTGTATGATAAACATTCAATATGAAATATGAATCACAGTGCTTGCAAGTCTAGCACATACAAGACCATGTTTCAAAGCTCAGCGTTGAAAAAAGTTTGAGTTCCAAAGTTGGGGTTGTGGGCACATGGGAGCAAAATAGCCAAACACCAAATACACGTGAGATGGCTTAGGTCCTTCTCTAATTCTAAGTTTGATTAAAAACAACAACAACAACAACAACAAACCCTTTATTTGTTCATTCAACTTACAATGTGATGAAAAGCCTACTAAATCAGATTATCCCTCCACTCATGTAAGTAGAAAAACTCCAACACTGCCCCAAATAGCACGTACAGCAGGAGGGATGTCTTCTAGGGCCTGGCTCTGCCATTGTTTCCTCATCACATTGGTGCAGCACTCAGTGCACACTGCTGTGCTACACCTTTCTTCATCTTCTCATTGGTGTAGATGACCTCAACACTGACAGGCACCTAGTCCTTCTGGAAGCGTTCATCTTCTGATGCCAGAGTGTTGACCTTGTCAAATCTTTGGAACTTGAGATATATTGATTTCATAATGCAAAAATGTCTATTGCCTGTTGGAAGTGTCTTTTTTTCCAAGCTGGTGAGTTTTAATTTTGAAGTCTTTAAAATTGTTGTATTGGTGATGGAAAAAGAAATGTCTTAAGGAAAATCCGAATTCTATAGGCATGTTTGTGCACTGAATTTCTAACGTGACGTCATTGCTGGTGGTGCTGCTATACTTTACAGGCACAAGGTTGCAGTCAGAAGCCAGTGGGTTTTCTTCAAGTTAAGTTGCTGCTACCGCTTTCCCAGGGACGATACAATGTCTGTAATCCACTGTGGAAATAGGGGTGACCCAAAATACTGATGCAGTTTAAACTAGTTATTCAAATCTGCTTTCTAATTTTTAAAAGAATGTGCTTTGAAAAGCCTCTTGTGGGCTAAAGAGACGGCTCCGTGGTCGAGAGCACTGGCTGCTCTTGCAGAAGATCCTCAGGCAGTTCCCAGGACCCACAATGTTACTCTCAATCATCTGTGACTCCAGTTCCAGGGGATCTAACACTGTCTTCTGGCCCCCGCAGGCACCAAGCACACATGGGGTGCACAGACATACATGCAGGCAAAACACTCATGTGCATAATAAATAAATCTTTGGAAAAAGGAGAGAAAAGCCTGTCCGTCTTGACACTGCTTCGGTTAAATAGACCCCAGATCCCTTGCCTTCTGTGAAAGGAGTAACATGTTTCTGTAGGGTGAAGATTTGGAATGACAAGGGCAAAATTATGAATAACTCTTAAAATATTTTCATTTTCTTTTAACATATACTCTTAAAATCTTAGGGAAATTTTATCATGCACTTACACAATCTTTTTTTACAAGCACACACATATAATCAGAAAACGGACTTTAAACTCACAATCCTATAAATTGAGTGTGTATTCCCACATTCTGGAAAATAAAATTCTCGGAAATAATGCCTCATAAAATATGCTTAGTTATTACTAAATGTAATTTTTGAAATTTAAAATTAGATTTAAGTAGTGCATTTTAAATGGCAGAACTGTTTGATTACAAAGGTCAGATGAGTCAACCATAAATTCCATTTAGCCTTGCCTGTTGTATTGATTCTGGAGTTTTATGTGCATGACTTTTAAAATTGTTAATGCACAAAGTGCCAAATGTTTTAAAATTAACTAGCAGACAACTTAACTTACTTCTAAAACTTGACTTATAGTGCTTTTAAAAATTTAAATTTAAAGTATGTAGTAAAGAGTGAATATTAGTAAAGGGGATAATAAAGACTCGAACATTTTGAGGACAAACTTAAACTAACTGCTAAAGAGTTGTCCATTGACTTGCTTAGTCATATGCCCCGAGGATTCATGAAGCACCCTTAATTGCAGATGTCCATGTTTAAGATGATAAAATAAACAAATAAAGTGGTTTAGGGCAAGCCAGTTAGTTTTGCCTTCCTTCATGCTCTAAGGATGGAAACCAAGATTTATCTTATTTTCTATGATTTTCTTCAACTCCAGTCCAAACCAACCAATGTGCCTGTGATTATCCAACATAATTCCAGGACAGACATGAAGAAATGTCTACTCATCCCAGATAGGGAACCAATGACAGACCAAAGGAAGGATGCTACCAAAGTCCATCACAGTGGACCAGTTAGTTTTAGTGGGGACACTAATGGAATCTGGGTGGGGGGTTACTTAAAGGAGCCAAAGTGACTCCAAGACAGCTATATCACCAAATGCACCCTAGCATGGGTGGCTGTTTGCAAGACCTGGAAACCTGCAGTGCACTACAGGTTGCTCAATAGGTTTCAGGTGGCCCAATAGGTTCCAGGTAGCATAATAGGTTCCAGGTAGCTCAATAGGTTCCAGGTAGCTCAATGGGTTCCAGGTAGCTCGATAGGTTCTAGGTAGCTCAATAGGTTCTAGTTAGCTCAATAGGTTCCAGGTAGCATAATAGGTTTTAGGTAGCTCAATAGGTTCCAGGTAGCTCAATAGGTCCAGGTGGCTCAGCTGTCTGAGCCTCTTCCAGGCAGCTCAACTGGTCTCTGCTTCTTGTAGGCAGGTCAGCTTCTCTCAAGAGTGTGTCCTGAAGCTTATGCATGCTTGGTGCTTGCTTACTTTTCTAGTGTTGTGAAGAGACACCATGTGATGTGAAAGAAGAAGGGAAAAATACTAGGCATGGAAAAGTAAACAGAGAGATGGGTATTTTATATAGGGTTACTGTTACTGTCATAAAACACCATGATCAAAAGCAACTTGGAGAGGAAAGGGTTTGTTTTGCTTACACTTCCACAACACAGATTATCATTGAGGGAAGTTAGGGTAGGAACTCAAGCAAGGCAGGGATCTGGAGGCAGGAGCTGATGCAGACCATGGAGGACTGCTGCTTATTGGCTTGCTCTGCCTGCTTTCTTATAGAATCAGGACCACCAGCCCAATGGTGTCCCCAACCACAGTGGGCCGGGCCCTCCTCCATCAATCACTAATTAAGAAAATGTCTAACAGGCTTGCCTTCAGCCCCACCTTATGGAGACATTTTCTAAATCGAGGCTCCCTCTTTTCAGATGAATCTAACTAGTGTCAATTCCACGTAAAAAGTAGCTGACACAATGGGTGAAAGGTGGGGGCCGGGGGAGAGGATTAAAGAAGCCTAAGGATGTATGCAAAAGTCATATAGCAATATGCTATTTTATAAGCTAACTAAAAATACAATAATAATAGAAAAGAGTTTGAACAGAGGTAGCCTGCATGAATGGACAATGCTCCTCCCAGAAGCCAAAGGATTTTAAATGAAAACTCCCATGTTTCCCTATGACTTGTTGGCCAGGGAGACCACAGAGTCTCCCAAATACCAGCTATTATCACTGTACTTGGTTTCCCACTGGAACTGGATGATAAGACTACACTTTGGCCACAGGACATAGAAAACAAGATGTAACTATGCTGGCAGTTTCCTTCTTGCTCATTAATGACCATAATGCCAGGAACATTGTGATCTAAGTAGGAGCTGGAGGAGAGAAGGCAGCAAAGGTCTTACCCAGATGTGGACCCTGTTGCAGATGTTGCAATCACTATCTGCCAGGCAAGATGAAACCACTGGTGCAAGTATTTGGGGGATAATCAATTGTTTCTGATTGCAGTTGAGAACTGCCCCACAGGAAAGAATGTATGCCTAGTACTATAAACCTGGTCAAAAGCCTACAGTGGAGGATGTAACGGGCCCTAGGTGGGAATGCTGCTACTGATGCTTTATTAAATGAACATGGAGTCCAGCTGCCTTCTAAATATTTATGCTTTTATCCATAGACAGTGTTGCTTTTAGCTCTGGTTAGGGCAGACACTTTCTGCATTAGGCAACGGTTAGTGCACAGACTCCTAACTGGCCAATGTGTGGAGAATGTGTGACTGTTGAGTCCTCAGCCCTAAACAGAAGGCTATCACCAAGGTCCAGGGGACATTTGTAAGAGGCAGTGGAAAGATTATACACATTTGAGGATCTGGAGGAGTGCTAGGAAATACGGTCTTCTGGATATGTCCAGAATATTGGACATATCCAACATTGGCTGTTGCAATCATGAACGCACAGCAGCTATGGCTACTTTACACGAATGACATGTGCACATACGTGCACACACACATGTACACACACAAGACATGAATGTAGGAGGGAGAGTGGTTGGGAAAAAGAAAGAGCTCAGCAGGAATAGGAAAGAGGGAAGGCAATAAAGAGTAAATATAAAATAAATAAATATGAAATTGATTTTGAAAGTTGTAGAGAAAGAAATTCTCAGAGAGGACTCATAGCTTCCAAGTCTATGTCTACACACTCACTATGGGAAATATTAATGTACTTCCATCTTTATTTTATAGATGAGAGGACAGACATACAATATAATTGTGGTAGTGAAACATGCTTAAAATTTCTGTGTCCTTGTCTAGACCTTTCTCCAGACTTACTGTGGTTAACAAACAGTTATGAATTGTGTAATTTCATGCCCTCAAATTTCTCACAGGATTTGATTTTGTTATAAGAAAGGGCAGAGGGTTTCATGGTGGACTCAAGTTTTTAGAGAACTGCCAACAAGATCTTTGAGAAGATATTAGTTGACATATCCCAGACACTAGAAAGAGAGCCCAACATGGATGCAGGACATGAGGCCTCCATCTACTATGAAGCATTTCTTTCATTCACAGAAAAACGGACAAACAGAGTGACAGACAAGACTTCTTTACTGTTATACTCTACCTACCACCAGTCAGTAGAGGCTGAGGCTGCATACAAAGGGGCATGACCTGAAGCTGTACTTGCCTGACCCACATGAAAGCATCCTTAGGCTTTTGGTCCCATCTCCAGACATACATTTTAATTTCTCATTGGTAAAAGGAGATACTATAAAGCATGGGAGAAGTGCAAACTTATTATACATAAAAGAGATTTAAAAATGAGAGTATTCAGGAAAAACTCCCAGGAAATGCTAATCATTGAAGCTATCATTTTCCCCAGGGGACAAGAATTTGATTTCAGGGATAAATACCTCAATAGCTGAAAGATGTGATTACTGTCAAAAGGTCAAAAATATTTGAGGATTTGAAAAGAATCCATGAAAGATGTGAGAGAATGCTATTGTCTCCATCCAACCGAAAAGGCCAAGTTCATGGGAAAGCCAAGTGAAAAAGTCAAATTGTGTTTTATGTGAAACATAGACCTTGTAGGTACTCATCAGAGGAAATTACACACCAAGAGAGTAGTTCAAAGAAAAACTCATTACTCCCGCTACAAATGCACAGAACTGCAAATACATGGCAATGCTAACTGTCTTTGGGTTTTCAATAAGCAGTCAACAGCTTTTGCAAGCTATAATCTAGTTCTTAAGGGCCTACACTCACAATTACCCTGTGGATGAGGCCATCTGACCACAAACTGTCGAAATTGTGTAATGTTTTCCACAAATGTTAGGTTCACAGTTCATTAAAAAGATGGTGAATTCTGTGCCAGGTTTCTCATGTGCTGTTGCTCCACGGCAGTGTTAGCTCTCTGAAGTCATCCCGGTGCCAATACTGCCCTGTGTAACTCCACCTGATTTCGCGCCCCATTGATCTGCTCCCTGTGCACTTTTCCTGGATTGAGTCACTAACCTGGATCTGGTCTCCCCACCACACAGACATTTTGGGTAGCCCCACTGGTATCCCCTGCAGGCATCTCAGGTTCAACAGTCCTCAACTCCATCCTTCCTGTTCGCTGCCTCCTTCCAAGGCAGCATTGGCTGCCTGTGGATAGCTCTTCCTGACATTCTCACAAATCTCGGTTCATTCTCTTCTTCCTTCTCCCCGCGGACACTTCTTTACTTCCTCCCATATAGTTTGTTATCCTTAGATCTCTTGCCTGCACCTTGTTCAGGGCAACTCCATCTGTCAATTGTTCCTCTTTGTCCACAGGAAGAAATTCAAGCTCTTTGGGGCAGCAGTGAAGGTCTTTGAGTCTTGGTTCTCCATCTGTTGACTTAACTCTTCTCTTCCACCAAGGTGGGATGCTGGGGTGGAGCTTTGTCACACAGTCCTCAGACTCTTAGTTCCACATAACCAAATACCCTCCTCTAGCCTCACTTTCTTCATTTGACTAGCTGCTAAACCAGCCCCCAGTGGCTCAGTGCAGGTATGCATCCTTCCCAGGAGTGTCCCTTGCCTTCCCTTATTGGGTTAGATGGATCCCCCCTACACAGCATTAGCATCGAATCATGATGTGCTTTACAGCCACACACTTGTCCTTGTCTTGGTGAACACAAGTTGCCATAAGGAAGCTGCATTTAAGATTCTGCAAGGTTGGTTGACTGATTTAAAGTTGCATTGATGTTTGGACTGTTGTAAACCCAGAGAAAAACTTCCTGGGGCAACCTTATCTCTTTTGATGACTATTTATTGCCCTTTTCTGTACCTGCCCTAACATCTTCGTGACCATTAAGTAAATCCTTTGGAATATACACAGAACTGGTTTCCAACCAACCAAATAGCTAAGAATGTCGTCAGATCACCTCTGAGGCCTAAAGCAGAGGATTCTCCACTTTTCTTTAACCGACTACATAATATTTCCACCACTGTAGTTGAAAAGTGTCTTGATTCATGACTTTCTTCATTCTATTACTGTAAAAATTTTGTGAAACAGCTTCCACATAGAACACACAATTTGGGTAACATGAATTTGTGTTCCCTGGCCATAGTCACTCATAATTGACTCCAGAAAAACTATGTGTTAACCCCTTTGATATAAGAGTTGTGTGAGACGTGTCCCCCAGAGGCTCATGGTACTGAACCCTCCGTCCCCAGTTGGTGCTTCTGTTAGGGGGAGGCTGTGGAATCTTTCGGAGGTGCAGCCTTGCTGGAGAAAGTATGTCACCAGAGATAGGCTTGGAGGTTAATAGCTTCACCCCACGAGCTGCTCAGTGTCTGCTTCCTGTCTGTGTCTAGAAAAGTAACCACCCACTTCCCGTCTCCTCCCTCCTGGTTCCGTGCCTCTCTCCTGTTATAGACTCTTCCTCTGGAACCCTGTGCCAACACACACGTTTCCCGCCTCTAGTTTGTCTTTGGCCATGGTATTTTATTACAGCAACAGAAGAGTAGCTAATACACCAAGTAACTATTTCCAAGACAAATAGCCATAACGTGCCACAGCTGCCCCAACAAGGAACCGCTGGCACTTCCCTAAGGCATGGTGACCTGGGAGCTGTATTTGCAACCTGGTAAACAAGAGTTAATGTTAAGGAACAGAGACAAGGAATAAAAATGTAATGAAGGGACTCAAGAAATGGACTGTATTTGTGATTTAAAACTGTTTTTCAGCCCTAAGGTCCAAAGGATAGTGTTGAGCTACAGATACTTGAATTTTTCTCTTCATATTTCATAATATGTTTTATATTTTATAAATATCATTAACTTAATGAATTTGTTCAGGGATAAGAAATAAGGAATGATGATGAATGAATAATGGATGAGGCCACCTTACCGTGACATCTTAGGTGTGGTATCTCACTCCTTAAAACAGTAAGGATGTTTCTCATTGCTAGAGCATTTGTGACACAATGGAAACACAAAAATCCCAGGAGAGCCAAAACAATCCTGAATAATCTAGGAACTGTGGAAGGTATCACTATCCCCGATTTCAAGCTGTACTACAGAGCTATGGTAATAAAAACAGCATGGTATTGGTACAAAAACAGACATGTTGATCAATGGAGAAGAACTTAAGACCTAAACATAAATCCACACACCTGTGGACACCTAATTTTTGATAAAGAAGGCAGAAACATACATTGGAAAAGTGACAGCTTCTTCAACAAATGGCGCTGGTCGAACTGGATGTCTGCATGTAGAAGACTCCAAATAGATCCATACATATCACCCTGCACAAAACTCAACTCCAAATGGATCAAATGCCCCAACATAAAACCAGATACAGTGAGCCTGATGAAGAAAGTGGGGACAAAGGGAGAGAGAATAGTGGGGAATTATTGGATCAGATCCTGGGAGGAGGGACAAATTGAATCTGATTCTTCCTATTATACTCGTCCTAATTTTCTTAATTTTTAATCTGAATCTTTGGTCCCTGGTTGTTCTGTTCTAATATTCCTGTTCACTTTGTGTCTTTCTGCCCAAAATCTCTTAAACTCTAGATGGTCCTAACCGTGCAGAGGTGAACACTGAATCCGCCCTCTACCATGGACCAATATATCAAACTGCCCTCTAAATGTGTATCTCTACCCATAGTGCATCTCTCTAAGATCTCACCAGAGAAGTTTCTTTGTGCAATGAACAGAGGTTAATGGAGAAAACTATACTTGGTGAAAGTGCAGAGAGTAAGTGTCTGTGGAGTGCTTAGCCACAACTGGGATAACTGTAACACACACTTCACCCCAAGGCTCGGGGACTATTGCAAAAGAGGAGGCAGAAATATTGTAAGAGCCAGAGGACAGGAGGAAACCAGTGTCTTTGGACAAAACAAGACCTCTGCACTCATGAACTCCAAGCCTTTGCCTGCACAATATCAAATCATTTCACACGTAGCTGAGGAGCCATTGACAGTTGATAACTTCAGGGACAGAAGTAGTCAATTTTCTTTAAAAGTCTGGTCCAGTAGGCTGACCATGTTCCAGTGGACGGCCCCACACCCTTGAGTATATAAATAGCACAAATAGGAATTAGTGGCTTATAAAAGTGGGGAGACATGAAGCTGTGAGGAGTCGGGCTGGGCAGTGGGTGTTAGAGGAGTTAAGTGAAGCAGGGGAATGGAGGTAATATGATCAAAAAACAAAAAACATTGTGCGCATGTATGAAATTCTCAAAAGTAATAAAATATTTAAAAGAATATACTTGTACATATATGCACATCTGTTAAGAAGAAATTTATGTTTTCTTTCCTCTGTTTTCTGTCATGTAATATCAATGTAGATGTTTTCAGGGGTAAGTGTTGTAAATATACATTATTGTATTTAAAAGATAGATTTGATGTAAGTCAATGTTTATAGCAGTTTCCTTTAAATTATCATGGATTATTTTTCTAGGCTGAGTAGTGTGTGTGTGTGTGTGTGTGTGTGTGTGTGTGTGTGTGTGTCCATCAATCGAGTAATTTTCTGGAAAATTCAGGTTTCCACCTTTGCTGAAACACCCAACTGTATGTGTCTCCATTTCCAGCCAGAGGACATGCCAAGTGGGACGAAAGGAATGTCCCAGCCCATGTCAAGCAGGGCAGAACAGCCGCGCATCCTGGAGTTCCTAATGACCAGTAGTTTGCACTCAATACCTGCAGATTACAGCAAACTGAAACAAGAAGACTGTGATTTCTAAACTATGAGTTTCTTTATTTTTCCCCTGCAGTGCTGAAGATCGAAAACAAGGTCTCCTGTGAGCTAGGGAAGGTCTCTACTACTGAGCTACACCCTCTATCCTTTTTATTATTTTTTAATTATTTTTAAATTTTGAGACAGGTCTCACTAAGTTGCTCAGGGTGGCCTTGCTGCTGCAAACAAAGCAAACCTCAAACTTGTCATCCTCCTGCCGCACAGCCCCTCAAGCAGCTGGGATTACAGGTCTGTGCCATGAGATTCAACATGTTTCCTTTTTGTAATTTCCCTTTTACTCTTTGAGAATTTCATACATTTATATAACAAAATATGATCAGATATACCTCTCTTTTCCCTTTGAACTACCCCACCCCATGTACCCCCCCACACACACACACACTTCCTTCACCTCCCTTCATGTCTTTTCATTAACCCACTAAGCACAGTTAGGCTGTGTTCAGGAGTACAGGTGTAGCCCCATCCACTGGAGCACAGGACATTGACCCGTGAAGCCTTAAAGAAGAACCTTTCCCCAGCAGCTATCAATTGACAATAACATCTCCCTCAATCAGTGTCAGAGCCTGGAGATCATTTACTGTATTTATGCTGGAATTTTGGCTGGCTTGATTTTGTGCAGATAACCATGACTTCTGTGAGTTCTGTGAACCCTATCATGTTCAGAGGAAAATGTTTCACAATGCTCCTCCCCACCCTCCACCTGTTACATTCTCTATTTATGATGATGATGATGATGATGATGATGATGATGATGACGATGATGATGTGTATGAGTGTTTGCCTGCACATATGTATGTGCGCCATGTGCATGCATGGTGTGTGTGGAGGCCAGAAGAGGACATTGGCTCCCCTGGAACTGCTGGAGTTACCGTTGTTAGTGAACCAAACCCAGGCCCTCGGTAAGAACAGCAACTGCTGTTAACCGCTGAGCCATCTCCCCAGCCCCTTGCTCTTACATGTTTTCAGTCTCCTCTTCTAAGATGTTTCCTGAGCTGTGTCGTGGGTGGCATGGATAAATGGGTTCTACTTATGCCCGAGCGCTCAACCTCTTCTGCTCAGCACTTTGACCAATTGTCTATCCCTGTACTGACTGCCGTCCTCTTAAAAAAGAAGTGCCACGGACCCACATTGAGAGCAGCTCAGGTCATGAGTATAAACAAACATATTCAGAAGACAATTTGATAATATGAGCATTCAGGAGAATTAATAGTGCTGGAAGGTGCTTAAATATTTAGTCTTAAATAGTGCTGGAAGGTGCTAGGAAGGCTGATGGTGGGGAAAAACATCAACATTTCCCCCAGCATCAGTTCCTGCATGCTCCAGTGCTGACCTCTCAGGCAAGATGTAGCCACTGGCGCCGTAGTGGCAGAGCTCTTAAAGGGTAGCCGACCCGCTACTTTCCGATTGGATCTGAGGCCTGCTCCACAGGAGGGAATTTCATTCGTGGAACTGGAATTCCCATTGAAAGTCAAGAGTTTCTTTTTTAAAAGTTGCTTATAATGAAGATTTTAGGAATAACCCACACATCTATCTACTTAGTATTCCCCTTAACTGTTCAAAAATCACTTTGCTGCATCCCTTAGGATTACTCTATAGGGGCTTGAGAGATGACTTAGCAGTTAAGAGCATTCCCAGAGGATCCAAGTTCAATTCTCAGCACCGACACCAGGCAGCTCACAGCCACCTATAACTCCAGCTCGGGGGATCTAATGCCATTTTCCAGCCACACACACACACACACACACACACACACACACACACACACACACGTATGCACGTACACACATCTATAATAAAAAAATTAATACTTTTTGAAAACAAATAAGCACTTGAATGTTCATGTTATGACTGGTATTAAAATCAAGGCTAAGAAGGGAGGGGCAGAGAGAAAATAAGAGAAATTAATTTTACTGTAAGAATTTCTATAGAAAAGAGTTTTATAAACAGAAATATACCCAAAGATCTTATCCAGATTCATACAGAGAGACAAAGAGGTGAAAAATACGGGAAAGAAAACAGACGTGATAAAGGATAAAATGAGGAAATACAAAGCACAGGGAATGAGAAGAAAAAGTAATTATCAAGTATTCAGTGGCATGAAATTTTCAGGAGTTGATAGAAGATATAAATGCCCAGATCTAGGAATTAAATAAATCTTGAGCTGAATAACCAGAAATGCAGAAATGAACTACAAGCCACATTGTTCTAAAACCTGTTCAAGGCTGAGGGATGGTTCAATGGGCAAAGGGCTAACTATGGGAACATAAAAACCCAAGCTCAGATTCCCCAGAATCCATGTTAAAGGGAGTCAGAGGCAGGATGTTCCCAGGAACTTAGTCACCGTCCAGTCCAGCTGCATCGGTGAGCTCCTGGTTCAGTAAGAGACCTCGCCCTCAAAAAATAAGGTTGGAGAAATGATCGAGAAAATCACCCAACTTTGACCTCTGGCCTCCACACGCATGTATAGATACACATGCTCACACACATACACATGCATACGCAGGGAGAGAGGGCGTGGGGGAGAAGAAAGAATAGAAAGAAGGAAAAGCTACAAGAAGAGAAATTCTGGGCAGACTAGGAGAGAGGTTGAGCACATGTGGTATGAGGAGTTTGCTTTCAATAAAGAAAGAGCTCACAGTTACACGATCATTTTTCCAGCACCAAGGCCATCTTGATACATTCTAATAGTTCCCTTAAGCACTCTAAATATTAAGTCCAGTTCTGTACTCTGTCATAATCACGGTAATTGATGAGACCCAGACTCTCAATCCGAAAGGGTGGTTTTTGTTGTTGTTTGAGGTGAAAACCAGAGGGCTCCTTACAGCGTTGGGTGTCAAAGCATTTGAGCAAACTAGCTGGATTTTCTGTCGCTTTTCTGTGATGTGGAAATAAGGATGGGCTCTCTGGAGGTTGGATGTGGACTGATGGAGGAAAACTGTTGAGGGGTCAGTAGAAGGGCGAGATGAATGACTCATGAGAATATGTCTCTCACATGGGACTCCAGCGAAATCTGAACAAAGGGAAAAAAAGGCTAACAGAATCAGATACCTACACTTAGAGCTGACAGAGTGAGGCAGGGGACGGGAGGGGGATTATTCCAGAGCTATAATTTACTAAAGAACTTTTCTGGGATTCCAGTGGTGTTGAAATCAGTTATGGCCTGGTAGCGAGTTCGTGGGAAAGAGACAGGGGGAAAATTAACTTACACTTGATATGAAGCACATACTCTGTGGTATTCATAAGAGTAAATTATATGCAAGTGGGGACATTTCAAAGAACTTCCTTTTCTCCCCTAATGAATATGTACTGTTAGATAACGAACTGTTCTCTTTGTTTTTAGTAAATAATCAACAACTTCTGATGCCTATAATCTAGTGTTTAGCTGTCCATACTTGTGATTTAAGTTGAGGGTAGATAAACATTACCACAATCCCTAGGAATTGCATAATATTTTCCTCCAACACTTAGTTCCTTGTCTTCAGTATAATACAGGTTCCAAGACATATCATGGGAGAGCCTGGGACTAGGAGAAAGCTTCAGCTTTAGGGAGAGCCCTGCTCATGTGAGCCAATAAGAATGCCAGCTAAGGACCAAAAGTAACAGTTGACTGGGAAAGCACATGGCTGGTGATGGGAATCAAGGTAGGTCTAGCTATGTGTCTTGGCTTTGCTGCTCCCTGACCCTCGGAGAACTCAGGATACTGACTGACAGACTACAGCTGTGAAATGCTGAGTCTCCAACCTTCCACAGGGCACCTGGTGGAGTCGTGGTGAGAACAGGAAGCCAGCAGATGGAAGAACAGCCGTCTATCAGGGAGTGCGCAGTGTACTGTTGGTTTTCTTCTTTTCCTGTTTAGCCCATCTTGACACTTTTCTCCAGGTATTCTTATGACAACAGTGAGAATACGTTGAGTTATACATTGTATAATATTCCAGTTACACAATGAAATAAGGACAATGGTTGCAAGAGGCCTTTTAGAGGGGAATGAAATACAACCATATACTCCACCCTTCAAAGCAGACCCGGAGGTCAGTTGGTCAAGTTCAATTATTTTCATTTAAACAATGGGGGACTAAAGAAATGAAGGCAGGGCCAGTAGCAAAACAGAGGTCAGTTCCTAAGTCTCACATATCTGCCCCTTACTTAGGGACTTGAAGCTTTGTATCCCATTAAGCTTTGAAATTATAAGAGTGCTAATTAACAGGTATGATTTAACAAAGATTTGAAGGTAAGGCTCTATGGATTGCCTCCTCTTCAATCACACTTGGAGAAGCCGGTGTCCACAAGTGACTACTCAATACAAGAAGCCATAAGAAATGGTCATGCCATGCCCATGCCTCAACCAGTGCAGTTAAAGTCTAGGAGTTTTGAAAGCAATTCCAATCCTTTTTTTTTTTTCTTCATAGTTCTGGAGGCCATAAGCAGTCCTGAAAGTTTCATATGCCCTGCTGAAGCAAGAAGGTGTGATGCTTCAAGTATCTTCACAAATGGTTCTAACCACAAAAATCCCACTTGTCATGCAAGGTCTCATCCCAAGCGGACCATGCAATGTCTTAAACATCAACTTGTAAAGGTAAGACCGGAAAGGCAAGACACGGGGAGGAAAGAGAGAACAAAATTATTCTCTCAACAGTTGGCTCTGCCTACACTTCTTCTTACCCACAGATGTGGTGATGTATTGTGTACCCCAATAAAGCTTACCTGGGGATCAGAGGACAGAGCCAGCCACTACATCAGACATAGAGGTAAGGCAGTGGTAGCACACACCTTTAATCCTATCACTAAGGAGGCAGAGATCCGTCTGGATCTCTGTGAGTTCAAGGCCACACTGGGCTACATGAGAGAAACAGAACCAGGCACTGGTGACACATGCCTTTAATCCCAGGAAGTAATATGGCAGGACGCAGAAAGGTGTATAAGGCGTGAGGAAACAGGAACTCGCTCTCTTGAGGCGGAGGATTTTATAGAGGTAAGCTAGTGGCTGGCTGTTCTGCTTCTCTGATCTTTCAGCTTTCACCCCAATATCTGGCTCCGTTTTTTTTTTTTAATTATAAGACCTTTTAAGATTCGTGTTACACACAGACACTTTTGGCTTTTAGCCCCGTTGTTTTGGAGGTATGTGGTGAAGCAGTGCATGGTGAAATAAACCACTGACCTCATGGCTGGGAAGCAAGAGACCAGGTTCTCACCATCTGCTCTGAGATATACACTCCCAGTGACCCAAAGACATCTTGCTATAGCAGAATACAAGAATAGCAAAGAGCTAGCTGGTTCCTGTGAGTCTGTAGGAGGAGCCTATGAAAATGTCCCTATGTCAACCTTCCATCCATGCCTGATATAAAAACGGAAAAGAGGGGTCCAAATTTTGGCAGCCTGTGACATCTTCTACTTACAGTAATGCATTCTCTTCCAAACCTATCTGAATTTCCACCTATCAGAGTTAATGAATACAAAAAGAATGCAAGAAGGCAGATGTGCAGAGAAAAGAAATCATTAAGAATAAACTAGTGAGTATACCCTCTTATCCAGAAGCCATCTACAATCTCCCCAATCGCTGATGAATCTGAGTCACATACTAGTGATCAGGCTCCGTCTGAGTAGTTCAACCCCTGATTAGCCAATTATTTCTTTGAAGGGGAGAAAAACATTAAAAAAAAAAACTTTAATGAATTTTCTGTACAAATTAAGTGGTACAGTTGGCTTTGGGAGCTATGGAAACTGCCAGAAGAATTTGCAAACCAGGTAGGGATGTGTTGTGCTCAGCTATGTCTCTATCCGTAGGCTGTCAGCAGAAAGCACATGGAATTAAGATGGAGGTGTCAACAAGGGCTTCCAAATACACTGGGAAATCTTCATGAAAACATTGCAACAGGAGAGGTGTTTCTAAGGCTGCATCTTCCTCTAAGCCAGTGGTTCTCAGTGGGCTGCAACCCCTCTGGGAGTCGAATGACCCTTTCACAGGGGCCCCCCAAGACTAACAGGAAACACAGATATTTACATTATGATTCATAATAGTAGCAAAATTATAGTTATGAAGTAGTAATGAAATAATTTCACGGTTGGGGTTCACCACAACATGAGGAACTGGATTAAAGGGTCACAGCAGTAGGGAGGTTGAGAACCACTGCTCTAAGCTAATTCCCATGGGTAGGTCCCAATTTGATAAGAAGGACTTTATAGATTGGACTACAGCAAAATTCTATTCAGAATTAACCTTGCTAACATCCGTCTAATAAATTAGAATCCTAGGATGTGATAACATCTAAGTTTTTCAGGTGAATCTTGAGTAAGGGAGTACCCTGAACATTCTGCTTCACACACACACACACACACACACACACACACACACACACACACGCGCACACACACGCACACATGCATGCACACCAAACTCTCTTTGGTGATTGTATTAGTTGTGCTCTCAAGAGGAAAAGCACAGATAGGATGAATATATATGAAAAGGGAGACTATTAGATTTGCTTACACGGTATAGCTTGGGTGGTACAACAATGGCTGTCTTCACGGAGACCAAAAGCTCAGGAGCTGCTCAGTCTACAAGGCTGGGTGTCTTCGCTGTTCCGTCCTAGCCCTGAAGGTTTGGAAGGCTCCCAGAAAGCCACTGGCCTTTAATCTGTACTGAAAGCCTGCTGAAGCTGGGTTCTGAAATCAGGGGTAGCAGTATCAGTGGTAGCAACAGAACAGATGAACTTGTCAGCAAAAATGAAAGCAATTAGGCAAAATCAAGCAACAAAAAGTTTCTTTTTTCTTTACCTCCAGGAGGTACCATCCATATTTATGGTATGTCTTCCCACTTCCACTAACCTGATCAAGCCTCACAAGTGTGCCCTGTGGTTTTCCTTTAGTAGATTCCAGATTTTGTCAAGTGGACAACTAAGACTGTCATCACAGGTCTACTCCTCGTCACCTTGACACCCAGTGTAGCTGGAGTTTTCTCCAGTCCTGCCTGGTCCACAGTCAGGACAAATCTCTCTCACCCACCAGTCCCACAGCCACTTTGACCCAACTGAGTAAACACATAGAGATTTATATTGTTTAAACTGTTTGGCCTAATGGCTCAGGCTTCTTGCTAACTGTTCTTATATCTTAAATTAATCCATTTCTATTAATCTATACCTTGCCATGTGGCTCATGGCTTACCGGCATCTTCACATGCTGCTTGTCATGGTGGCGGCTGGCAGTGACTCCTACTCAGCCTTCCACTTTCCAGAATTCTCCTCTCTCCTTGTCCCACCTATACTTCCAGCCTGGCTACTGGCCAATCAGTGTTTTATTTATACAGAACGATATCCACAGCAACCCAGTCACATCTTCTTCACCCACATTCATTGCAAATGCATCTTTTTTCTCAGCACAGTAGCAAAGTCTTTTGAGGCTTGCTTAGTCTTTTCATGTCCTATAACTTAACTCGCTCACTGACTTTTAATTTCTATCATTATTATTTTTGGTAGTATCTTATTGTTTGGTCCAGTTAATTCATTTAACGGCCTTTATTTTTGGAATCTCGTTTAAATGTGGGATTCTCCCAAAAGATCACTCTAAGTTAGAATCCCCAACTCTGGGAATTCTGACCAGTCCAGTAGTTTAACCTCACCCCTAGACCCACAAGGAACAGTCACACATAACATTTTCATAAACCCCATTGTATCTAGAACCAAGGCCAATGCAAGCAAATTTTCTCCTCTTTTAAAGATTTATCTATTTTTATGTGCATTGGTGTTTGGCCTGCATGTATGTCTCTGTGAGGGTGCCAGATTCCTTGGAACTGGAGTTACAGACAGTTGTGAGCTGCCATGTGGGTGCTGGGAATTGAACCCTGGTCCTCTGGAAGAGCTGCCAGTGCTCTCAACTGCTGGAGAGCCATCTCTCCAGCCCCAGCAAGTAAATTTTCTTGTTGTGGGTTTTCTGGTGTAAAGTCTTTCCTGTCCGTATTTATTGGGGTCTCATTTCCAGCTTCCAAACTGTGGGTACTCAGTTTGCCTCACGAGGCCACCAAGAAACAGTACTCATGGAAACTGCTGAGGCCAACTCTTCTGTGGCTGATGGAGCAGGTTGCCAGAGCCTGCATACGGCTACAATTTCATGGCTACTCTTCATTGTTTTTACTCTTGAGAATTTTCCATTTCCCCAAAATACAATTTCATATTCAAAAGAAAAAGCTTTAACATGTATCATATCCAGTATTTTCATGCATTGTTTCACTGGGATGGCTACAGCAGTAGAAAAGTTACTCAGACAAGTACTCACTAAGATGAGGTGGCACATTTAGCTCATTTCTTGGCCCAGAAGAAGTACTCAAGGTAAGAGAAAATGTCACAGGTTCTGGTTCACTTGACCTACTTCTCTTTCGCTCCCTCCCTGTGCCAGAGCACAGGAAGCAAAACTCTCCTGTAATCCTGTTGGAATCAGTCTTTCCCTTGACACTTACTAGTTAAGTGACCTTAGAGCTGGCCAGGAAAAAAAAAATGACACGTATCTTGGCTCGACACACAAAGGTTTGTCGTTCACCCCTGCAAGTTGGCTGCGGGGCCAAAGAAGCCGTCATCTCCACAGTAGCAAAATCACATTGGCTGCTCATGTTCCCTGATCCCACATGGCATCTCCACAGACTCCCTGCAAAAGAAGAGCCAGGAAGCTGGGACAGATAGGTAAGGGGCATTGTCGCTGAAGAAAATCCTGCTTTGGCCATAGCAAATTTCCTAGTCCCCTCATGCCTCATTTTCTTTATCTATAAAATGTAAATAATGCCTCTGAAGGCTATGATGAGGATTAATAATATTACTAGAGGATTAATAATGCATTTGTCAGGGTCCTGGAAGAAAACATGACACACTGAAAAGAATTCATTGTCCTCAGGAAACATTAATAAATGGAACCAGGTATATGAGATTTAAGAGAACCAATACATGCTTTCAATGTTCCCAGCAGTTTAGTGGATTGTGTTTTCATTTTCATTTAGTTTCAGGACATTTTTCTTATTTTTTCTTGATTTCTTCTTTAGCTCACTCATCATTCAGTAACGAGTTTTTGTATTTACTGGATATTTGTTTGCTGGTCTCCAAGTTTTATTTCATTGTGGTCAGAGAGTATACACAGAATCATTTCAATCTTTTAGAATTTGTAAAGATGCATTTTGTGTTCCAGGATGTGGTCTATTTGGAAAAGCTTCCATGTGTTGCTGAGTAGAATGGGTATTGTTTGGTGTTTGGATAGAATGTTCTGTAGATATCTGCTAAGTCCATTTGATGTGTAATGACAGTTAACTCTGATGTTTCAGTTTTTGTGCAGATGACCTGTCTATTGGAAAAAGTGGGGTATTGAAATCACCTAGTGTTAATAGATTGATGTTACTCTGTGTTTTTAAATCTGTGTCTATCCAGTAGCACAGTTTTTAAAAATGAAATTGGGTGCACCAGAGTGTGGTGTATATGTTTATGATAGTAACGTCTTCTTGATTAACTGTTCCTTTGATGAGAACGAAGTGTCTCTCTTTGTCTATTCTGATGAGTTTTAATTTGAAGTCTATTTTGTCAGGTATTAGGATGGCGAGACCTGCTTGCTTCACGGTCTCATTTAATTGGGGACTTTTGTCCATCCTTTTACTCTCTTTAAAGCGGTGCCTGTCATCAAAGCTGAGATGTGGACAGGACCTTTTGCACTGCTGCCACCACCCAACTCTGTATTCAGACTTCTGAGGTCCTTCTCCAGGGTGTAGTCCTTCACCACCCAATACTTACTTTCTATAATCTACCACATCTAGCCTGGGTCCCATAGCCAGTGCCCCGGCCTAGTCTGGCCTCCTGTAACTTATAGCAGCTGACATCTAGGCTTGCACAGGGTCCTTCATTCTGAGTTCTGGCCTAGTCCCAGCGCCTCCTTTTGCTCATCATCTATGTTTCCACCAGGACCTGCACTAGCTGCATCCACCCACAGGACCCTTTTCTCTGCCTCTACCACCAAGCCTTCCCACATCCTCCTCCAGGGTCTAGCCTGATGAGTACCACTGACCTCCTCATCTGCACCTTTCCTGAAACCTACCAGACTTAGTCTGGGTCCCACAACCAGTTCTCCAACTGGGTCTGTCCTTCCCTGCCTCCCCTGCAGAGGAGCTCTAGGCTTCAGACAGCATCCTCCCTATGTATCCGCTAAACCCCAGGACTCTCCCACACCATATCCGACATTTCCACTGAGATCTTTCTACCTCCACACTCCCAGCTTGGATCAGGATGTACATCTTGAATACTAGCTCAGCCCCCTCTGCCCAGACTTCATTCCACTGGAGCCATTTCCAGCCTCTAGGCCCCACCCCAACCAATGCTACATCTATACCAAACTCAGAACTAACAAAGGAAGTTGACATGTCTAGAACTCATTGAAGGAATATTAACAATATGAAAGGTTAAGTCAGTGTCTTCTCTCTAAAATCTACCAATCCTGTAGAAATGTTTGCTAATGAGAATTACCTAGATGAACTCCAGGACACAGAAGTTAAAGAAAAATCAAAACTTCCACAAAGACTTCCAAGAGTTTAAAGAAGACACAAAGAAACAGATCGATGATATCAAGGAGAAAGAGCTTAAGGAGAATAAATACCTGAGTGACGTTTAAGAAAACACACACATAGGCTGCTGGTAGAAATGATGAAGACCAGCCCGGACTTGAGAACAGAATTCAGTCAGGAGACAAAAACACTCTAGAGGACTCAATCTGAAATGAAGACAGAACTGAAAGACTCAGTTGTCCAACTGTAAAACTTAAAGGAAAGGAAAGCCCTACAAATTGAATGAATGAAGCAGAGGACAGAATATTAGGTCTCAGATATAAAATAGAGAACCTAGACCAAACAAGCAAGGGACATTAAAAAAAAAACAACTAAAAATACAGGAAAGGAGCACATAGGAATTGTGGGACACCTTGACAAAAACCAAGCCTTCAAATTATAGGCATAGTTGAGGAAGAAGATTACAAAGTCAGTGGCATAAACTATATCTCCAACAAAATCATAGAAGAAAATTCCCCCAAACTAAGGAAAGTCGCACCTACACAAATACACAGCACACCAAACAGACAAGACCAGAAAAGAAAATTCCTACAACATATCATAGTTAAAACACTAAGTATACACAACAAAGAAAGTGTATTGAAAAGCACAAGAAAAGAAAACCAAGTCACATATAAAAGGAAAACCCATCAGAATAAGAGCTGATCTCTCAATGGAAACTTTGAAAGCCAGAAGAGCCTGGAGCAATGCACGCCAATTCCTAAAATGTTATGACAGCCAACCTGAAATAACATACCCAGCAAAACTATCCTCTGTGATTGAATGAGAAAGAAAAATATTCCATGACACAAACAGCCTAAAAAATTTTATACCTAACAAACCCCACCTAAGGAAAATACAAGAAGCATTGTGGGATGGGGGCTGGAGAGAGGAATGAGCATAGCAGAGAGACTTTGGAAAGAAATATTAAATCCATAATATACATACATATATACATAAAATACCACTTAGAACAAAAATCAACAACACAATGACCACAACTAACACACACAATTCAATAACAACTTCAAATATCAGTAACATCAATTCTCCAATCAAAAGACACAGACTGACCAAATGGATTAATAAACAAAATCTGCTTATAAGAAACACATCTTAGCTTTAAAGATAGGCATTGCCTTAGAGTAAAAGGATGAATAAAATTACTCCAATTGAATGAGACCAGAAGGCCAGCCAATGTTGTTATCCTAATATCTGACAAAACAGACTTCAAACTAAAACTAATCAGAAGTGATAAAGAGGGGTATTTCCTTCTAATCAGGAGAACAGTTAACCAAGAAAACTTCACTATCCTAAATATATATGCTTCAAACCCTGAAGTGCCCAATTTCATTAAAAAAAATCTACTACTGAAATTAAAGACTTAGATTATGCATTTTTCTTGCAGTTTTCAATACATTTTCTTTGTTTTGTATACTTAGTGTTTAAACTATGATATGCCTTAGGGATTTTCTGTCCTGAGCTCATCTATTGGTGTCCTGCGTGCTCCTTGTATCTGTATGGGTGTGTCTTTCCTTAGTTTGGGGGTGTTTTTTCTATGGTCTTTGTGAACATCTGATCTATGCCATTGACTTTGGTTTATTCTCCCTCATATATATATATAATCATTTGCTCCTCTCTTAATGTCCCACATTCCCTATAAATTCCTTTCTCGTGTTTTTTAAATTTTTTTCATATCCTTTACTTATTTTTGCTTAGATCCTCTGTCTTCTAGTCCTGACATTCTGTCTTCTGATTGATTCATTCTATTGGAAGGCTTACTTTGTGTTTTCGAGTTGAGCCATTGAGCTATCCCATCTTCATTTCAGATTGTGTCCTCTTCAATGTTGTCTCTTTATTGAATTTCATTTTCAAGCCCCAGATGGTATTGACCGTCCATCAGCCTTATGTTTGTATTTTCTTGGGAATCACAGGCATTTGCTCTCCTTAAGTTCTTTTTGCTTAATTTCATCGAGCTGTTTCTTTGTGTCTTCTTTAAATTCCTTGAATATTTTGATGAAGTTTATGCTTTTTAATTTCTGTGTCCCAGAAATTTAGATAATCCTTGTTGGCAAACATTTCTACAGGACTGGTAGGTTTTGGAGAGAAAATAGTGGCTTAATCTTTCATACTGTTTGCATTTTTGCAATAAGATCTGGCCATGTGGACTTCTTTTGTTAGTTTTGTGTCTCATGAACAGAGCAGGTTGGGGCAGAAGAGAGATTGTGTGGATGGGTTGAGCCTAGAGGTTGGAAATGCCTTCCGTGGAATAAAGCCAGATGGACAGAGACTAGGGCGGTGTGCAGGATGTGTCCTGGTTCAAGTGTGTAATCCAAAAGAAAATTCTTTAATGTAAGAGAAAAGTAAACTGTTTTTTATACTTTTAAATTTTTGTCCCTTTGTACTTAATTTTTAAGCCTTGTTTTGTCTTTATACTTTGTTATAAAGTGTATCATTTTAGAAATGTAACCTAGAGGGCCATACAATCTCTCTCTATACATACATATGCATATATATATATATATGTATGTATCTATCTATCTATCTATCTACCATGAAGACACACAAGGATCTTTTTCTCCCTTTCTATATGCCTGCCCTTAAATTTGAACTGTGTACTATCTCTATTTTGTACTCAATAAACTGCCAAGTGTCCTTTATTCTCACTTGTCTTGAAATTATTTTCTGTAGCATAGTCAAGCATCTGGTTTAATATGAGTAGACATTATTGATGTGGGACCTCCCTGTGCTTCCTCTCCGGCACTGATAATGATGCTCATGCGGTTTACTTTCTCTCCCTTTCCTTCCTTCGTTCCTTCGTTCTTTCCTCCCTCCCTCCCTCCCTCCCTCCCTCCCTCCCTTCTTTCCCCCATTTTTCTTGTGTTATTTTCTTTCCCTTCAATGCTTTTTTCAATCCCCATTTCTGCTGGTGAACAGCAGAAATTTGACCAGGTAGTCAAGTTTCCAGCACCCAACCAATGGATTAATTGGTATTACAAAATTATAGGATGTTAGATCTGAAGCAACCGTGTTTAGCCCCACTCATTAGGGTAAAGAAACCAAGCCCAGAAAGGGATTTGCACAGAAAGAGGCAGGGCAATCATAAGACTCCTGTCTTCTCAGTTCTTGGCTGAGACATCCCTGTCCTTATTGGTCATGAGGTGACCTTTCCAAACCCCTTTGTTTTCCCGTATGCCCCAGTTATCCAACAACGTGTCCAAGTTGCAGCATGCTTCAGTATCTCTTTTCCTGGGACTCCCACAGAGGGATGATTGACAGGACTGGTCTTTAAGATCTGAGGCTCAGGGCTCACACAAGCTGCTGCCTTCCTTTCTAAAGCAGTATGGAAATCTCACAAACTCTACTTCTGAAACTCATCAGCCTGCTTATCTAGAAACTTCTAGATGTCAGCTGGTAGTAACTTTCCCTTGTCAATCAATCCTCAGACTCAAAGTTCTTTTTCTATTACTTAATATCTCCATCAAAGATAAAGATGAACTTGAATATTTGAGGGCTTTGGAAGGTCAATAATTCTTAAAGAGTTATTTGGACCATGATTAAACATGACTGAAACACTTGTAGAACATGGTTTGATGTAGATGATACACGCTTGGACTAAACCATCCTTAGCTTGCAAGCGGCCCTCAGTGACACACATTGGAAATTACTCACAGACATCTGGTCTACAGAGCATCTTAGGGTCTGAACACTCCTCTGCAGGAAGCTCTTCTCTTCTCCAGGTGAGGAAATTGGAGACTCACCACTTGTTATATGCTTGCTGCACACCTTACATAGGTGATGTCATAGAATTTAAACCTCTCAATCACCCATGGTAGCATCCCCATTTAAAAAATGAAAAAGAACTTAAGCATGAAAAACAAAACAAAAACAAAAAACCCACTGCCAGGCAGTGGTGGTGAACACCTTTAATCCCAGCACTCAGGAGGCAGAGGCAAGGTGATCTCTGTGAGTTCAAGGCCAGTCTGGTCTACACAGTGAGATCCAGGACAGGCACCAAAACTACAGAGAAAAACCAAACCAACCAACCAAACAAACAAACACATTCACTTATCCTGGAAGATGATAAATAGAAGCAGAACTAGGCTGCAAAATCATCTCTGTCTGACTCCAAAGATTGATCTTTTACTATTTCACTGCCTGCCCGCCCTCCCTCCCTCTCTCTCCCTCCCTCTTTTTGAGAAGCCAGATCATTTTTTTTTTCATCTAAACCGATTTGTAATGATACACATGCACTACAAGTACGGAGTTGTTTTGTTTTATTCTTAATAACTAAAAACTGGAAGTGTTCCAAATGTCGCCATACAATGGGGTACAACTTAGCAATGGAAAGCAGTGAAACAGTAAAGTCCGTGCAGACCATGATAAATTTTAAAATAAGTATGCTGAGTTGAATACTCTAGAGGCAATAGAAGATGAACTGCATAGATTCACTTACATCAAAGTTGAGAAAAGATAACACCAATTTTTGGTGGCAAACATCGGCTTGATCGGTGTATACCAGTGTAGTGGGTAGCCATTCCAGCTTTGATCTGGAAGTTTCAACCCCCATTGAGACTTGGCAACTGTCACGCCTACAAGGCGGGGCCAAAGGAGGCACCTGGAGACCCCAGCTTTCTCTCTGTTCAGGGACCCGAAATGGTGGAGGTGGACTGAGCAGAGCTCCAGAGAACACCGCTGGACTGCGATACACCTTCCCCAGACCCTGAGACCTACCTATCCCTTAATTTGTAAGTTACACCATTAAATAAATCTCCTTTTAACTACGTGGAGTGGCCTTAATAATTTCACCAATACACCAGAGCAGAAGTGTGTGTTACAATATCCCTGTGAGAATGTTTTTCTGGAAATGAAAATATTCTGTGTGTGGTCTGCGGTGGTGACATGAGGCAAGTCCAAATAAAAGAAAAGAGACTAATTCTTGATGTCATTTACCCAAGAGTGAGCCTGATTTTTTTGTTTGTTTGTTTGTTTTTGGTTTTTGGAGACAGTTTCTCTGTGTAGTTTTTGGTGCCTCTCCTGGATCTCGCTGTGTAGACCAGGCTGGCCTCAAACTCGCAGAGATTCACCTGGCTCTGCCTCCCAAGTGCTGGGATTAAAGGCGTATGCCACCACTACCCAGCAAGTGAGCCTGATTTGTTCTGAAGAGTTCTGATCTTGGGGACCAGCTCACGGATTGAAGGAGAGCCACGGAGTCGGTAGACTAATTGCTGAACTTGACTTTTCTATCTGAGGGAATAAAACTTAATTCTCTGGAGCCAGCAAAAAAGGGAAAAAATACACCCACCCTCTTAGGGTCTTTCTATCATCTTTTTTCTCTGTTCTCCCTTGTCTTTATTTTTCCTTTACAGCTTCTATATCCCAACAAAATATTTCAGCTAATATAAAAATTGCAATGTGGTTACATTCTGTTTTTCAAGTGAATGATTATGATGAATACAGGTTAAAAAAGGTGTTCTCTATTTTCCTTACATAATTGAACATCCCACGTACTATAGATGGAAAATAAATTATTTCAAGAATCCACATACATTCATATCCAAGCAACTTGTTATAGATTAACAGAGTGTATACAAGCAAGGTACTTTTCTCAGCCAGTTTTTTTTATTTGTGGTTACAAAGAAAGGATCAATCACTTTATTACTTATCTCAAAAGGTAATCTTATAAGGAATCTTAAAAGAATCACAAATCTAAATTTTCATATATGAAAAACAATCAATCTGTTCCATTTTAAATCCTCAGGTGCATACCCACTCATCATCAGGTTTTTTTTTTTTTAAATCAGGAAGCTGAGGGCAGAAATGGGTACAAGGAATTAATCATCATCTTTGATCACCAAGCCATCCCAACAAGAAAGGCATGTCAGCTAATAATACCCAAGATGCTTTGTTCTTGTCCTCTGACCTCAATGAGTCCCTCAATGAAGGAACTCTGTGCCTTCCTAAACTTCAGATTGTTTCCTTGGGTTTTTCACCTCAACGCTATTAACAAAACATCTTAACCTAAATGTAAGCCACATTTAAAGCTTTGTTTTAGCTATGATGCACACCAAAACCCACAGACACATCTCTCAACATTAAGATGAAAAGAACTTGAGCTAATTCAGCATCTGGGACTCAATTGTTTTTCTTAATCATTAACCTAAGCCACAGTCTATGCGGCTCCTCAAGAGAAACTAGCTGTGTGACACTTCTTTGTTTTTATTTTCTATCTTCTGCAGCCTCTGCTTTATCAAGGGCAGGGGCAACACCATATCTTGCTTTGACCTATATTAGTTTTCCCAGTAAGCTAACCTCTATCATAATCCCTTAATATACTAAAGACCCTCAATCATCAAAATCCTATTTAAACTAACACTATTATTGTACAAAATCATTGCTTCAGTTAAAGAGTACAGCTTAAGGGGAAATCATCTTCATAATAATCCACGGGTAAAAATGCCCAGTAGAATGGGATATTTCCATGAGATAATCATACTTCATTAAAGGCAGTGGGGAGCTCCCCATGCCCAGTCACACCATGACAGATACCAGAGAAAAATGGCAGTAGTGAACATGTAAAAGCACAGCAGTAGCAAGAGACATTGTGGGGCTGAAGTCCTTGGGGCCTTGCCTGACCGAGATTCACCCATCAGTGCCTTGATTCCTAGTGGGCTGACCTCCCAAAGTCATTTGCTGCCTGCTGCTCCTCTGACATGGCCACCGGCAATCTAATCTCTTTAGAAAGGCCACCCTCTGTGTTTGTTGAAGAGCACAGCAAATACAGCAGTGAAAGGGACGAGGAACCTTTGTCTTAATCTTTTCCAGGCATCTCACGAGGAAGGAAATCATTTTTCTGGTCTTACAGGCTTGGAACAACACAGGAAGTCATAGTTAGATGTAATCGATCTATGCCCATGCGTTGTTTTCAATATTTTGTGTGTGTGTGTCCACATCTTACACACACATTCATTTTTCTGATTAAGGGGTATGAATGGATTATGAAGGAGAAATAAATAACTTCGTAAAACCACACTGTGCAGTCACTCAGCTTGTGGGAGTTAATTATATTGGGAGTCCAAAGTGTACTAAGATTGATTACATTGTTTTTTCTTAAAGGTCAGTTAATTTTAAGTAGACTGCATGTATAGTATGGAAGCAGAATGAATGGACAATGTCAAGCCACATTATTAACTTGGTTACAGGTTGGATTAATGTTTAATTTGTGAAAGCAAGCTTCAAACAGCATTTCTCAGAAAACTCATTCCCAAAATGATGTACACATTTGTCACAACCCATTGAATCACAATTTTTCTTTTTCTTCAATTTTATCTTTAAAATTAAAATGTAATTACATTTCCCCTTTCCCCTTTCCTCCTCCTAACCACTCCCATGTCCTTCTCCAACTTACTCCTTCTCAAATTCATGACCTCTTTTTCTTTGTTACTGTTACTTATATAAATGCGCATGCACTGGGCTCACGCCTTTAATCCCAGCACTCAGCAGGAAGAGGAAGGCAGAGGCAGGTGGATCTCTGTGAGTTCGAGGCCAGCCTGGTCTACAGAGCAAGTTCCAGGTCAGGCTCCAAAGCTACACAGAGAAACCCTGTCTCAAAAAACCAAAGGAAAAAAATGTGCATACATGCACACCCACACACCCACACCCACACATACACATGCACATATATTCTTACATACATCCACATACCATAGAGTCTATTTAGTGTTGCTTGTTTGTATATGATTTCAGGGATTTCCACTAGGTATTGGATAGTCAATTAGGGGATCATCCACATAGGATTATGGGGAAACCCAATTCTCCTACTCTCAGCACTCCTTAGCTGCCTTAGTTCTTTGTCTAGAGGTGAGGCCACCTGAGATTTGCCCCTTCCACATTAGCATGACTATTGGTGTTGTCCTTGTTCAGGTCTTGTGAAGGCAGCCATATGGTCGGCACATCACGGGTATAGCTTCCCTGTCGTTTCTAAGACACACACAATCTCACAGCATATTTCCTTCTCCTCTGGTTCCTGTGATCTTCCCACCCCACCATCTCCAGTGTTCATGAGACCCAGGTGCAGGAGTTGAGTCTTAAATTTATCCCCTGGAGCTGGACACCCCACAATCAGTTGTACTCTGCGTTTTGGCCAGTTGTGGTTTTCTGTAATGGTCTCTGTTGCAAAGAAACAATTTTTGGTGGATGAGAACTACAGTTATCTGTAGGCACAAGGATCAGTATTTTAAATGTAGTTAGGAATTATGTGGGTTTTAGTGAAGCAGTAGTATTAGGTTCTCCTCTAAAATCCATGACCTCATGAGCCCTGGGTAGTTGACTGGGTTTCCAGTACCAGGCATGAGTTCTCTTCTGTTGATTGGGCCTTAAGCCCAATTAAAGAACAAATGATTACCAACAAGATATGAGTGCCACTATTTGACCCTTAGGCATATCTTTTTGTTTTAGTCATTTCCTAGATATATCATAGGTATGTATGTACAGGTTCAACCACACATACATACCCCAGAAATCTCATGGGTAGATACATGTGGGACAATCACACACATGTATTTCTGTCTGTAATAGATGTGTATGTGCAGGTTCACACATATGTATTTCCTAGCTCTGTCATAGGTAGGTCTATATGTGCAGGCTCACACACACATGTATATCCTAACCCTGTCATAAGTAGGCACATATTTCTTAGCTCTGTCACAGGTAGGTCTGTATGTGCAGGTTCTCACATATATTTCCTGGCTTGTTTACAGGAAGGAATTGTTGTCTATCACTTTCCTCCAAGATTGAGAAATTGAACATTCCATCTTACAGGGGCTTCTTAAGACAGAAGATAAACAAGCTTCAGGAAGTCCCTGAAACTGACCAGATTCACTAGGTCCTTCCCTCCCAAGAGCAAACAGTAAAGACTCAGAAGAGAGTCACTCTCAGACAACCAGCCCAGCAGCCTGGAAGAAGCAGAAAGTAACCAAACTGCCTACAAGTAACAAAGACCAGCTGAGCTGCTGGAAGAGGTCCAGACCAACTGAGCTAACTGGAAGGACACTCTCCAACCTGTTGAGCTGCCTGCAGGCTGTGCACTGTGCTCCAGGTTCTCTGCATTGAGCTGTCACCCATGCTGGGGTGGGCTTTGGTGATGCAGCTGTCTTTGAGCCATTTCTGCTCCTGTAATTTCCCCTCACCCATATTCCTGTAAATAACCTAAATAAACCTCTTAAGTTCACTAAACTGGACTTTGATGATATCTGTACTTTGGTCTGTCATGGGCTCCCATTCTGGGGGTGAATAGATGTGTGTGTTGTATCTCCCCAGGAAAAAAATCTTGCCACATAACAGGCATATATGCAAGTTCACATGCATGCATTTCCTATTTCTGCCATAGCTGGGCATATATGTGCAGGTTCACACACATGTATTTCAGAGCTCTATTATACGCAGGTGTTTATGTGGAGATTCACACACATGTATATCCTAGCTCCATCATAGGTAGTCCTGTATGTAGAGGTTCACACACATGTATTTCCTAGCTCCATGATAGGTAGTCCTGTATGTGGAGGTTCACACACATGTATTTCCTAGCTCTGTTGTAATTAGAACTCCATATGCAGCTTTTCTCATACACGTATTTCCTAGCTCTGTCATAATTAGGATTGATTATATGTGTAGGTTCACACACACATATTTCATAGCCCTGTCATATTTAAGTGTGGTGATTTGAATGAAATCAGATTCCATAGGCTCATATATTTGAATATTTGGTTCCCAAATAGTTTCACTATTTGGGAAGGATTAGGAGGTGTTGACTTGTTGGAGGAGGTGTGTCACTGGGGTGCCTTTGAGGTTTCAAAACCCTGTGCCAGGTCCAGTCTCCCTCTTTTTCACAAAATCCATCATACCTAGGCCTATATATACAGGCCTATATATATATCATAAAAATATATTTCCCTGCTTTGTCACAAGTAGGCCCATATGTATAGATTGACACATGTGGATTTCCAAGTTCTGGTATTGGTAGGTACATATATGCAAGTTTTAAAAAAAATCCTGCATTTCCTAGCTCTGTCATAAATAGGCCTATATGTGCATATTTATACACACAAGTTCATCCTAGACCTATTATAGGTAGGTATATCCATGCATTTTCATGTGCAAATGTATTTACTAGTTCTGTCATAGGTTAAGTGTATATGTGCAGGTTCATATACTTCTTTCTAGTTCTCTGTCCAGTTAGTCTATATGTTCAGGTTGACATACTCTGTCTTGGTAGGAACATATGCAGCTTCTCAAACATGTATTTCCTATCTATGCAATAGGTAGATATATACGTGAATGTTCACATCCATGTACATCCTACCTCTCCCTCAGGCAGTTGTGTACAGGCAGTTGTGTACATGCAGTTTCACATACAGTTGTAATATCTTATCTCTGACATAGGTGTACATGTGCAAGTTCACTTACAAGTATTTCCTACCCCTGTTGTCGCTAGGTGTGTATGTGCAGATTAACACACTCGAGTTTCCAGGATATGTCTTCTGTAGGTGTGTATGTGCTGGTTTACAATCATAGTTCCTAGCTCTATCTTAAGTAGGTACAAATGTACAGGCTCATGCACACACACATTATGATGGCTAGTGTTGCACTTATACATTATGATGGCTAGTATTGCTAGTATGGCTAGTCAGCTTGACTACATCCGGAATCAGCTAAACCTACGCAGCCATGAACCATGTGAAGAACTTTCTTGATGAATCATTTGAGATAAGAAACTCACCCCAAATCTGGATTATTTTAGGTCAAAGACTCACCCTAAATCTAGGTCACACCTTGTGGTGGCAGCCTACACAAAACGATGTGAAAGAAGAAAGCTTTTACTTTTTTTTGCTTGCTTGTCCTTGCCGTCACTGGCAAGTTCATCTATCCTGCTCTGAGGCTTTCAGTACCTCTTTGGGATTCCAATGTAGACTGGAAGCCAGCTGAGATGTTCGATCTTGTGGACTGAACAACTACTGGATCCTTGAACTTTCCATCAGGAGATGTCATTGTTAGACTACATGGCCCACAGCCTGTAAGCCACTCTAATAAATTCCAAATCTGGCGGTGCTGGAACACAGGAGTCATGTAAACATATGGGCTGGTGCTGCCACACTGTGCTACTGGGACATGGCAGGAGTGAAAACAGGCATGTCCGTACAACCACACAGTGGCTCTGGGACATGGCAGCTGTGTGAGCAGGCATATTGAGGCTGCTAAATGATACATGGCAGGTATGTTAACAGTTATGTTCATACTGCTATGAGACGGCCCTGGAATATGGTGGACATGAAAGCAGATGTGCCCAGGCCACCAGCTGGACACAGCTGGAGTACAAACAGGTGAGCCCCATACTGTCACTCAGTGGCACTAGACATAGAAGAGCTCTGGCCACCACATGGTGGCTCTGAGACACAGAAGATTTGTGAATTAGTGTGGCCTGGGCACCCCTTGGTGGTCCTGAGACATGGCAAGCATATGAACAGACATGTCTGCTGTGGAACAATCCTTCCTACACTATGAATATGTATTACTCTCGTTGGTTAATAAAAAGCTGACAGGCTGGTAGCTGGGCAGGAAGTTAGGCAGGAAAGCCAAACTGAGAATGATGGGAAGGAGGGCAGAGTCAGGAGAGACACCAGCCAGCCACCAAGCAAGTAGGATGTGTGAAAAATGAGGTAACAAGCCATGAGCCACATGGCAAAGCATAGATAGAAATGCAGGTTAATTTAAGTCTAAGAGTTATCTAGTAACAAGCCTGAGCTATCAGCCGAGCATTTATAATTCATGTTCGGCCTCTGAGTCAGTTATTTGGGACCAGGTAGTTGGGATAGGAAATGTCTGTTTACACATGTCCTCCAGGCCACCATGGGTTATTGCCCAGACATGAGAAGTATGCAAACAGGCATGCCTAGGCCCCTTTGTGTGGTACTGGGACTTGTCAAGCATGCAAGCAGGTGCCCAGGCCAGGAGATGGTGGCACTGTAACGTGGCAGGCATGCCAGCAGGTGTGAACAGATGTTACCAGGCAAAAAAAGCAAAAAGGCATGGCAAGGCTGGTAAGTGTTGGTGCTGGGACAGGCTCCCAGGACAAGAGGAAACATTGCACCACCGTGTGGCAAACCTGGGACATGGCAGGCGTGTAAAGGGGTCAGACTATGCCTGCCCTGGAATGTGACAGGCATGCAAAAAGGAGTATTTAGGCTGCCATTTGACAGCCCTGGGGCAGTGGGGAGGCCAC